>NW_027280692.1:0-135000 GCF_046629955.1 Centroberyx affinis | reverse complement strand
AGTCTATCACCTGATTTGACCAAGATCTATTCTATTCTATTCTATTCTATTCTATTCTATTCTATCTTCTATTACGTATTAAAACCACTGGAAAACAAACACAAAAACACAAAGTGTCTAGGTGATAAAAAACACAAAACCCCAAGGAGCTTTTATGAACATCTCATCCAAAAGAAAGAAAGACAGAGGAAAAAAAAATGACAATGAAAGGCATAAAAGACATCAAAATGCAAAATGGATCATCATCATCATCATCATCATCATTTCCTGTCACTTTCCTGCATTTAACCGTCAAAAGCTCTGAGTCGGTCTGCGCCACATAACGCTCTTCTCTTCTCCAGCAACGCCGGCTGAAAATAAGTCATATGCAGATGAGCTTCAGGATTCATGAATAAGCAAAATGATGAAACAGCCTCATGCTAATAGGGCGCCACGGGACAACAACACAGGAACACAGCACAAAGTCAAAGCCACGTTTCCTCTGGTCTTACATAACACATCACTCCTATTCCTTAATCCTCTGCTTTATTTTTTTCTTCTAAATTTCCTTTGATAGTTCCCTCTCTCTCTCTCTCTGTTTTTGAGCCTGGTAAATTATTCTCCTTATATAATGTCGCCGGGGTTTTGTCGTGGCGGACGGAGAGACGGAGTCATGCATGTCGGCCTGCTGGGTTTTCACCTTTTTCCCTCTGGGTCATGTGACTCCTCAAGAGCCGCTCCGGTTCCCGGGAGACTGTTGTTATGGACGTGTAACCGTGACAACGAGGTGAAGCAATGAATGTAAGGAAAGTGCTTCTGGCCGGCTGGCAGCTGGCTTTCTGCAGTTTAAAATGTTGAGAGTTGACTGGGGGGCTTCAGCTCTGTGTTGAGGATAATGTTTGAGCAATAAACAATGTTCTGTGGATTAGTTCTTGTTTTGGAGCGAGCCTTCACCAAAATTTGCATGTAGTGAGAAATGACAGATGTGTTTTTTTTTAGCCAGTATTTACTCTGGAAAGGTTGCCTGAGCAACAGCTTGCTTCACACTCACACGTTCAAACCTGGGAGCTTTTCCAGTACAACACCGTCTCCTACTGCTGGGCACTGAGCAGCTCCACTGGAACAACTCCATTCATTGTCTATGGGAAGTGTGTGTGTGTGTGTGTGTGTGTGTGTGTGTGTGCGTGTGCACGGCATAAACAAACAGTGTTAGACTGAGAATTTGCTCAGGTTGTTTGTTCCCAAAACACACAATGAAACGACCACAAGCTACGGAGAGTCAAGAGACACAAAGTTTGGGTTTTTTTTGGCGATATCTTTGTCACTCACTCATCACTGTGGTGTTTCTGCACTGCACCTCCCAGAGATCACCTGTCAATCAAACAGTGTGGGCGGAGCTTGCTAACTACCCAGTTCTTCTTCTTCTTGTTTATTGCGGCAGAGGATCTTTTCCCAGGAAAGAGCTACCAGAGACCGGCTGTTTAGAACAGATAATGGAAAAAACTTTCATGAACCGAATATACTGTAGGTTGGATCACTGTTGTGTTAGAGCAGTGGTTCTCAACATGGGGTCCGGGGACCACCAGGGGTCCTTGAGGGGGTTCTAGGGGGTCCCCCAGCAATTTGATGAATTGTTAAACTTCAGCATTATTTAATTTACAAGAAGTTAACACAATTAGATAATGTAGAAGAATGACTGTTTTGATCATAGTTTCACTGTTATCTTTCTATCTACAACACAGATAGTCATGGAATTCAATATCTGACAATAGAAATATTCTCAGATTTGGGTCCAAGAGACAAAATCTCATCAAATGGGGGTCTGTGGCTTTAATATGGACTAAGTTAGGGGTCCTTGACATGAAAAAGGTTGAGAATTACTGTGTTAGAGCAATCAGCGTTAGAGAGTAGAAAAACTGACATTTATTTATATGAAAATGTCACCAATTATTACTTTAAAAGCCTTGCACAGCGACTTCAAAAGTAAGTCCTCCTGTGGGAGGTTAGAGTTTTTTCTCGTTGGCTTTCCCCCGGCCAGATCAGGTTATAAACGACACAGTGGAGGTTGATCACTGATAGCGGCCCTCTGCTGTCTGGATGGGAGAGTCAGAGGAGGACAGCCGGGTGTGGAGCCAGACTCGGGGCTCAGATGTCCAGGAGGCCCGAGGCTGCCGCTCGCCTGAGACCATCTGCCCTCCAGACAGGCTGGGTGCTGGGTGAGACGCTCACACACAGCACAGTGCCAGCTCACGTGTCTGTCTGTGTGTGTGTGTGTGTGTGTGTGTGTGTGTGTGTGTGTGTGTGTGTGTTTTACTATCTCTTTTGAAATCACTTGGAAAGGAACTGGGTTTTTTTTTTTAATCTTTATTTATTATCAAGGGAAAGATGACTAAGCATGCTTGCTCTTTCCCAGCATCGCCCTGCTTCACGTTCATACAATTAAGACAAATTCCCACTGGGAGCTGCCCAGTATGACCACAGTGCTCTACTGGTGCCCACTGAACTGCTGCAGTGGAGCAGCTGGGGGTTCAGTGCCTTGCTCATGGGAACCTCGGCAGTATAGTTGTTGAGGCAGCGGATAGCATTACTCATTCACTTTCCCCACCCACATTTTCTCTGCCAATTCAGGGATTCAAACTGGCTATTGGCAACTTTTCATGCACATGTGGTTTTCTTTTTTTTTATACTCTATTGCAGTGATTCTCAACCTTTTTCATATCAAGGACCCCTAATTTAGTCCACATTTGAGCCCCGGACCCCCATTTTATAAGATTTTGTCTCTCGGACCCAAATCTGAGAATATTTCTATTGTCAGATATGATTTTGTCCAGAACTCCATGACTATCTGTATTGTAGGTAGTGAGATAACAGTGAAACTATGATCTAAACAGTCATTTCTACATTCTTTAGTTCTCTAATTGTGTCAAACTTCTAGTAAATGAAATAATGGTGAAGTTTAAAAATTAATCAATTTGCTGGGGACCCCCTGGAACTCCCTCAAGGACACCTGGTGGTCCCCGGACCCTACGTTGAGAACCACTGCTCTATTGTCATGAATTTAGAATAAATATTAAAAGGAAGAAAATAAGGATGGGGTAGGTATGGATATACATGCTCATACATATACATATACAGTACCTACATATACACATACATACATACATATATACATATAGCCTACACAAATATATACTGTATATACACATATCAGGAAAAATAATGTGCTTTTGTATATTTTTTGGCCTTTGTGCAGCACTTTGATCAAGTTGTTTTTAAATGTGCTTTATAAATAAATCTGACTTTGACTTTGACAAATGTGCTTCTCTAACCTCCAGGTTATCGCTGCACCTGATAAGGATTAGATTTAGAATTAGAGTTGGTTTAAAGTCAACTATAGGCTATGTAATGAGTAATGAGTGTTTAATGTTGGGTGAGGTGTTGGAAAATTAAGTCAGAAGAATTTCCTTTTCTCAAGTGTAAAAATACAAGTGTGTGTTTATATGTGTGTGTATGCACTGCTATCTAGCAACTGGTCTGTTCAAAGAAGACTGATGATGTGTCAAGAAATCAGTTTTGTGTGTGTGTGTGTGTGTGTGAGAGTGTGTGTGTGTGTATTAGTGTAAGATGGATGGACAGAAGGAGGATGTTAACAGATTCTCCTTCATATAAACTTTGCGAAACCAGTTTTAACAGAATTTGTTTCTGTCTGTAATTCATCACAGTTATGAGAAATCTCAACACAGCTGTAGTGTACGACTCTCTGCATCATTACATTCACTTGGTTATATCTATATATAAGTTATATCTACAGACTTTACAATAGAAGCCTGTCCCGAAATATTTAGCAACTGGTTAGCAAGGCTTATTAGGGACGTGCCACCATGTTGGATGACTGACAACAAAATGAAAGATTGTAAAGATATCACCTCTTCTTCTCAGACAAAACAAACACAATTCCTAATTTCTGTACAATGGTATGGTGTTCAATTATGCTGTTAAAGGTGAAAACAGATAATTTCATAGATAGCTTTATTTTTTTATACCAAGCACCACACAGAAATGAGGCAGTGTCTTTGTTATTATTCTTTTTTATTGCAATAGACAAGTGCACACATCAAACACACATAAACACAAAAGATAAACAGAAAAACAAAAGAGCAGAGAACATTCATTCATTCATTTTCCATACCCGCTTATCGCTGTTCAGGGTCATGGGAGGGGGGGCTGGAGCGTATCCCAGCATGCATTGTGCAGAAGGCAGGGAGACACCTTGGGCAGGTCGCCAGTCCGTCACACAGGAGCAGAGAATGAGCGATCACAAACAAAAGGACAACAATCAAAACAGGCCGGTGCAAACAAGATGCAGCCAGGAGCAAAACAGCAGCAACAGATAAGCAGCAGAGCAGAGCAGAAAGAGAGAAATCAAACCTGGAATAATAACGAAAACAAAAGAGCAAAAGAAGAAAAGAAAGGAACCAGCAACAGATAAGACATAACCTCTCAGTGCATTCATACAAATCCATATAGTATAAAAAACACAATGTACCTCCATAGAAACTGTCACATGTTTGTTAAGCAAAACCTGCACCAGCTGTTTTTAATCTGATTATCTACGCTGTTTTGTGACTTTCAATTCATGTGCAACCTTTAGATTATGACTCAACGACAATTAATCATAATTGACTATTAATCATATTATCATATCTTCAGCTAAAGCAGAAAGCTTTCTGCTGCATGAAAAGGCACAGTAACCTTTGTGTCTGAAAATACACATAACACCGCCCACTGAAAAGGAAGAACAGAAGACCTTACAGTCCAGATTAATTGGTTTTTTGTCTCTTATCCATTATTATCCCTTGTAACCATCGGTAACCCCGCTTCAAACATTTCACAACAGGCCGATGTTGTATATAAAAGTTTCTGCTTGTTAAAATGGAAATCAAAGCGGGGCAGCCAGCCAGGCATTTAGAGGCACAGTTCAGATCAGCATTTTGCAGCACTTGTTAGACACTTTTCTTCACTTTTTCCTAAAGTCTTATTGCTGCGGTAGGCAAGATAGTCCTGTCTTATCAGCCTAAATCACAAATTGGGGCTGCAACAAAGGAGAGCGCCCCGTCCCTCCTAATTGAGGCACCACAGCCCATTTGCCCAAATGAAATTCTGGTGTCAGGTGTGTACGCTGGAGGGAAATCTTGTTAGCGCACGGGGAGTAATGAGTCCAAACTTTAGAGCAAAATACAAAATTGTCTCCTAAACAGCAGCAAGCGAACTGAACTGTCTAGAGAAACTGAACTCACCAACGATGGCTGAACCTCTTCACCTCCTCCAACCCACCAGACACTGAGAAGAAGACATTTAGGTCAGAGTTAAAGTGCAGAGTTCACTGAAGCACTGATTGATACTGCTGCATGAGTTCTGGGTTTTGAAGTCCGCAAAATTCAAACAGTTACAGTACCTCTCTGTTGCGTGGCCAAGCTTTGATCAAACCCACAGAACTTTATTTAAAATTCTAGCCAAGATCCCAACGTTTCCAAAGATATAGAGCTGCAACGATTAATCGATTAATCGATTAGTTGTCAACTATTAAATTAATCGCCAACTATTTTGATCGATTAATTGGTTTGAGTAATTTTTTAAGAAAAATAAGTCAAAATTCTCTGATTCCAGCTTCTTAAATGTGAATATTTTCTGGTTTCTTTACTCCTCTATGACAGTAAACTGAATATCTTTGGGTTGTGGACAAAACAAGACATTTGAGGACGTCATCTTGGGCTTTGGGAAACACTGATCCACATTTTTCACCATTTTCTGACATTTTATAGACCAACAACTAACAACTAATCGATTAATCGAGAAAATAATTGACAGATTAATCGACAATGAAAATAATCGTTAGTTGCAGTCCTACAAAGATATCAAATATATCAGGCTGAATTACAGGGAAATGTGTATAAAATGAAGCAAAGTCATCTAGATTTTTTCCATTGGATGTAACAGTGCAGCCACAAAAAAATAGCGTCTTTGGTTTGAATATTTCACTCAATTTAAGCGTGCTGCAGCTTCAGTAAAGCGTTGGAACGAGCAGATTGGTATGCATTTTGTGTTTTTTAACTTATGTAAGGGTAAATTTAAGAGGAAAATCAAGAGTTCAAGGGCTTTAAGGAGCCTTTAGTGGCTTCTTCAGATTGCAAACGAAGTGAACCCCAGAAGGTTCCTTGAAGAATCCCTTGACAAAGCGTTCATTAACGCTGCTTTCCTCAAACCTCCTCAAAAACAACTTCAAAATATGGGGATCCATCAAGGACTCCTTTCTCTCCACTGACTCCCTTTGGATCTCAGCAGAACTCCTGATGAACCCTTTATAGTCTTTAAAGTTAAGGAGAGGAGTCAAGGTATGCAGCATCATCCTCCAGGATGCTGCTGCCTGAAATATTAATTTGTTATACTTTGAGGATTCTTGGCTGCAAGTGTACAGCCATGACAGTTTCTACTGATTAATTAGGTAAAAATATAGTGTAGTCAGACTTGGGGTCACCGCCACTGGATGAACTGAGGAGGAGGTCAGTGGCTCCTCTGTTTGATGGGATACACCATGCGAGAGAAGGGGTGGTGAGGGTGGGAGGGTATTAGCATGCCAGCATGAGTCTCATCTCTCACACACACACACACACACACACACACACACACACACACACTGTACAGGCATGCACAGGAGAGAGACAGGAGAGAGATATATAAAGCGCAGTATGAAGCGGGTCAGAATGAGAGAGAAAGAGATAGTTGTGTGTTGGTAGGAATGGAAAAATAGAGATGAATTGAGATGGAGGGGAAAGGCGAGGACGAAGCCAGAGTGTGTTTACGTCTATTTGAATACGGAGCGAGAGATAGCGGGAGCCTGTGTGTTTTCCTGCTCACTCCGGCCCCTTCCTGTGTCATAGATCACACCGCCTCGTCTTTAATCCTCTTTATCAGGGTGGAGGAAGGGCAAGGCGGCGGATAGGTGATCAATTAACGTGCCTGCGGAAATAAAGCAGTGACCCCTCTGCCTGCTTGTCCCAGGCATAATGAATCAACCCTGATCCCGTAATAATGATATCACCTAATCACGGGTGCGGACAAGCTATGCTGAAGGCGGGAGCCGTTCTGCATTTCCATTTTTTTTTTTTCTGTCAGGGATCCTTATGATTCTGATGTCGCCATGGATGGAATTTAATTTCTCCCCCACGTGCACACACACACACACACACACACACACACACACACACACATGCACACACATAAGCATGTTTTGAATAATGTCTTATGATGGGCAAAGCGATATCTTTGTTGTGTTCACAGTGTGTAATTAGAGAGTACTCTGTAATTCTTTATGCTGTGTGTGTGTGTGTGTGTGTGTGTCCACGTGCACGTGAGCATTCATGTGTGTTTGTGTGTGCACGTCCATGCCTCTGTGTGTGTACCTTGTTTTTCACTTTTCACCTTGAATTTAATGCCATCTTTGTTGCTAAGCACTCATCGCTGTTGCTGCAGTTTGAGTAGGTTAGTAGTTTCTGTAGGTGTAGGGTCTGTAGGCTCCTTTCTTTGTATGTTCAGCCATGGTGGCTATCGCTGCTCATGCTAACTACCCAGTTCTTCTTCTTCTGTTTATTCCAAACAAACCGGAAATGTAAAACGCATCACTTCCTGTGTGGCAGAGGATTTTTCCCAGGAAAGAGCTACCAGACACCGGCTGTTTAGTATATAATATAATTTCATTCTTTGAATCTAAATGCAGCCTATTGGTCTTTAATCAGTCAACTAATTCATATATTACCAGCTTTAATAACTCCTTGTCAGGATATGGTGTACCACAAGGTTATGATCCTAAAACAGAAGGGTCAGGTAGCAGGAAATGGGAATAGCAGCCCCTCACAGAGTGTTTGAAGAGAGGTTAGCATTGGCTACAAGGAGCACACCGCCATGTTGGAAGAGTGACAGCCAAATGAAACATTGCAATGTTTTTCCTTCTTAATGCTGTGTGATGCTCTGCTTGGTCTTCTATATTATTATCTTATTTCCCCTGTCATAGCACTTTACCACCGCACAGAAATTAGCCATCTCCTTTTTTGTTTTGTCAGGGAGGAAGACATGATAACATCGCGATCTCTAATTTTGCTCTTACACTTCTTCAAACATGCTGGCGTTTCTTCGTACGCTGATTACAACCCTTCAAACGTTCCTCGACAGGCCTCTATTGTATTAATAACATAAGGCACGTATGGCATGTGTTGCTGCTGAGGTTACGGCACTCGAGAAAATATCTGCCGCTGGAGAGGGTGAGTGGAGCTCAGGGACACGGGGGAAGAAGAAAAGGTATTTGATCTGAACAATAGAGTATTGAAGCTGAAAGCCCTGACAAGCATCATCAACGCACCGCTCAAAATAGTTTGCTCTGTGTTGAAGCTATTTCAAGGCTGTTTCACCACAACACCCTCACAGCGCTCTGCTCCTCTGTCCAGCGTCTACAGCATCATCTTATGTGTTTTTATTGATACTATATTTATCCCTTGAAATCGTGTGAGCACATTTGTTTTGGGACTTCAACACCGAAGCACTGAAGTTAATCTGTGTTGTTTCCCTAAAAACATCATGGAACTGCTATCATCATTGTTCCTTTGACTTACAATTGGAAAAAAAAGATGAATTTACAGTGGTGGTTATTGTAAAAAATCCCCCTTCATGCATTTAATCTGCATAGGGCTGTAGTCGAGACCGCCTTGGTCGAGTCCAAGTCCAGATCGAGTCATTGGTGGATCGAGTCCGATTCAAGACCAAGACCGAGGGGGGTTGAGACCGAGTTGAGACCAAGACCACAAAAACTATGAGTCCAATTCGAGACCAATACCATAGCAATGTGTTATCCAAGGCTACCATTGTATTTATTGACTAAAATAGCATATTTTTGTTTATTGCCTAAAATGGAAGTGAGGTTTCTTAAGACATTTCAACAAAATTAGCATGTTTTGAGGACAAAATCAATTGTAGGCATCTTGTTTATGTTCATAACATACAGTAGTTGCACCTTTACTTAAATAGAAGTGGATTAATCTATTTCACCTACTTTTTCTTACTGCTCCACAACCACATGCTGCTCTCAGCTTCGCTTGACTGAAAATATTCTTACCTGTAATTTAAGAAGGCGAAGAAGAAGGAAAAAAGACAGAGAAAGACAGAGCGAGAGCAGGAGTAATGTTACATATGGACATGGTGAGTTTTTTAATTTTTTTTTATCAAAACGAAGTCAGTAGGGTAGGTGGCATATCACCAATCAGCAGTCACTAAACCTTTCGGTGGGCACATAACTTTAAATTGTATCATTCGCTGTTGGTCACTTTCTTAGAAGAGATTATAATTATAAAAACAATAATATTATGTAACGTCATCCGAGACCGATTCAAGTCCGAGTCATATTCACTCCCGAGACTGATTCAAGTCCGAGTCATATTAACTACGAGGACTTGAGTACTACAGCCCTGATTCTGCATCTATCCTACATCAGTACTGCAGAAAATTCTTACTTGAGTATTACAGAGTTGAACCAAACTCTATAAAACTGTAACCCAAAACTCCAGTGTGTTTCATAGCCAAGTTGTCACTGTAACTTCAGAAAACAGTTCTTCTTGGGCATGGAGACAGAAGTGCAGCAGCAGTTCAGCAAACATGCAGCAAAAAAAGTGGGACAGTGGCCTGAAAATACTGTGAATATTGTGAAAAACAAACCTAGACCTCGACTCGAGTCTGACGCGGACTGTAACCACATCTGAGGCAGCCAGGCGTCCTCTGTCCCCTGGCTTCTTAATTTGAATGCAAGCTTTATGAAACCACATGAGTGTATGGAGAGAGTAAGGTCAGCCCGAGCTTACTGAGCAAGGACAAAACATCAACACACTACAAAGTAAGAGTGCTTCAAGAAACCCTCAAGGGCCCGAACCATAAGGGAATCCCAGAAGAGTCCTCGAAGAACCCAAAGAGTTCGCGAACTCTCACGGTTCTTCGAGAAACTCTTAAGGGATATTTTCTCTTGTGAATTGGCTCCTTTCCCATCTTAAAGGAACCCCAAATTTTTTTAAGTGCACAATGCTGCACTGGAGTCTGTAAACACACAAGAAGAGCTGGTTTTTGTAATGCAGAGTGCCCTGGTTTGTGTGTTTGTGTGTTGACTGTGTAATTCTATTCCGGCTGCTGCTTTATCGCAGCGCAACACTGCCTCTCACCACTGACCCTGGAGAGAGAGGGATAAAGAGCAGAGAGAGAGAAACTGACACACATACACACACACACACACACACACACACACACACACACACACACACAGCAAGGCAAAGCAAGCAAGCAAGCAAGCAATGGCCGCACCTAGAGTATAAAGATTTTCTGATACCCGAGACGCCAGTTCCATCTTCTCTCCTTTTCCATCTTCTCTCCCTTCACCTCACTGACTACGTTTACATGGACTTGAGTATCCCGGTTATGAGGCTTATCCCGGTTTTGATCATATTCGGGATATGACGTTTACATGGAACACAGAGAAATCTGGTTATTCATATCCCCGTATACATGATAAATACTAGTATCCCGGTTACTGATTACTGCATGCTGTTTGCACAGGCGCCTGTGATGTTTACAACACAAACCGGCAATTTTGAAATTGTTAATCTGATATTCCTCTGTAACTGTTAACCTTAAATTAATTTGACTGTGGCTATTGAAAATGAGACCACTTTGGATTATAGCGGGCTATAAGCGGCTATAAGCTATATTTAGTATTTTCCACTGTGACCTGACTTGCTCCACTGTGTTGGGAAACCGGCATCCTGTAGTCTGTATACTACAGACTTGAATAGGTCAGCATTTCGATGCTTTCTCCCATCTAAACTGCCAAGTATATTTAATTCTTTCATCACCGAAAGACAAAACTCTGTTTCCTCATCTCTCCAGAAGTGAGACTCTCTCGTTGCCTCCATTGTTTGTGTTTTTCTGTCACGTCACTTAGATAAGATAAGATGTTTACATGCAACAGTATCCCGGTTTCTTTCGGAGTACTGCAGCTAGCATAATCGGATTTCTCAAAACCGGGATAAGGGCTTATCCAGGTTTCTGAAATCGGGATATGATGTTTACATGCGCAAACACAAAAACGGGAAACTTCAAAAACCCGATCATAACCGGGATACTCAAGTCCATGTAAACGCAGTCATTGTCCTGTCTAACCCCTCCAGTCACTCTCTCTCTTTCTCTCTCCCTCCCTCTCTCTCTCCCTCTCCCCCTCTCCCTCTCCCCCTCTCCCTCTCCCTCTCTCTCTCTTTCTCTCTCGCTCCCTCTCTCTCCCTCTCACCCTCTCTCTTGTCATCCTGTCCTTGCTCAAGCTTCCTAAAGTGCGCTGATGCCGACTGACAGCGCCGCTCCGTAATCACAGTAATCAAACTCTGCTTCCTACGAAGAGACAGGAGGCGAAGGATGGACGTTTGGCAACAACTTCCAAGATGCGAAACACCAATTTACTCTCCTGATTTTGATTGTCAGACCCAAACACTTCCCTCCTACACACACACACACACACACAAGCCGAGTCAGACTGCATCTACAAAACAGCAGTCTCATCTTCGTCAAAACCTCAAGGAGACACACTGACTCTTCATCAAGCTGTCAACCCATATACTCTCTTCAATTAAGGACATCAAAGCCTCAATAAAACACTGCAATATCACGCAGTCCTCCCCAAAATACTTTAACAAAAGGAGCTTGTACATTGTGTCCGGTACACACGGAGAGATACCGCTGGTGCTTAAGCGGAACTTTAAAAGCACAGTAAGACGTATTGGAAGAGCGCGACATGTCCTAATAGGATTTTCAGCCTATTGTTTGGGGTAATGCGATTATGTCTGGGCACGGATTGAATGGTTCTGGGGCATTACATGCTGCACTCTGAAAACTACGGGTTCTTTCGGGGTTATTGTACGATCCAAACAGAGCCTATAAGCGCCTTAAGGTTCCTCTCTAGAAAAAAATATCCCTCAAGAGTTCCTTTGGGGACGAGCTTGTACTCTTCCTCAGTTGACCCCAAGTCCAAGTTCACTATATTTTCATGTACTTAACCATTCGGTGCTTAGTAATTAGTACACAGAATGTCTTGGCTGTACAATTGCAGCTGATGGATGATGCAGCATAGCCAGTGGCCCCAGTGCACGCTATTATGATGGGCCCTAGTGCAGTGGATCTCAACGTGGGGTCCGGGGACCACCAGGGGTCCTTGAGGAGGTTCCAGGGGGTCCCCAGCAAATTGATGAATTGTTAAATTTCACCATTATTTCATTTACAAGAAGTTAACACAATTAGAGAACGTAGAAGAATGACTGTTTTGATCAAAGTTTCTCTGTTATCGCTCTACCTACAATACAGATAGTCATGGGATTCTGGACAAAATCATATCTAACAATAAAAATATTCTCAGATTTGCGTCCGAGAGACAAAATCTCATTAAATGGGGGTCCGTGGCTCTAATGTGGACTAAATTAGGGGTCCTCCGTATGAAAAAAGTTGAGAATCACTGCCCTAGTGCACGCTGGTTACTAGTTATGAAGCGCACACACACACACACACACACACACACCATTAGGCGTATATATATTTTACCAACAATGTGGATTGGATTTTACAGTCGAATGAGTTACTTAGGCTATTGTATTGGGAAAGTAGCGAGGTCAAAGAGAAAGCTATCAGACCCATGGATAGTGCTCTGACACTCAGTAACGTAAACAGACGGTCAAAGTGCTGAAACGTGAAAACAAGCATCAGCGCCTGAGAGCAGAGGAGCTGTCTATTCCACTGTGGTGCTGAAACGACCGCTGACTTTAACAAAAGGCATTTTTTTGATGCAATAACCTCATGCGTGCACTCCTATTTGATATAAAGGCAAGAGGTGATAGTAAAATGAAGCCCATAGCACACGACGAGACAGAAGAGAGCTGCAATATAAAAACAACACCATGTCCTGAAAACTGGCCAGCTACACACAGTCTGCATAAACCCAATCAAATGATGATTTTACTGCACAACAAACAGCCTTATTTCTGCCATATCCTACATATAGAAATTGACTCCATAGTAACGACATCTATGAATATAGCCTGCCGGTACACTGTGTGTAGGGCCTAGACACCAGAATGTCACTCATTGTCAGTTCAGCTAAAATGACCTCTTATCAATCCTCTTATTATTCATAATGAGACTAATTACCTTTATAATTCTCAACACCTAGGCCTATGACTTTCCTAAACTGTGTTTTAGTACCGCTGTGGGCCTGTGCTTCATCAACAACAGGGCCTGGACATGCTGCCGTAACATTATACTCCCCATAGTCTACCTATACAATTTACAAGCACCACACAAAATAATAATATAGGCTGGCTATCCACTGGTAGCGACCATAATTTACCCAACTTGCAGCCTAGTAAGCCTACCATAATGTATGTATAACTTGTCTTGAAATTTATATCTAACACAATAGCCTAACGTTACGATTATTTAGGACTAACGTTATATCTATTGCCTCATAGCCACTATGTCCTGTTGGACCAGAACTTAGCTTTATGGCACTTACTCTCGTTGTTCTCTCCTGACTAGAACCTTGCTTGTGTTGTATGAAAATCTCATGTGTACATCGCTTAGATAAAAGCGTCTGCCAAATGGGAAATTGAAATTGTAAATTATATCTAGCTTGCTATCCTAACGTTACCTGCTGCATGGTTGTTGACACCACTGAGGGCAGCGATGCTGATGCCAGCCGACCTGCTGCTTTGCTGCTGGGAGGGGGCGGGGGGGGGGGCGGGGGGTCGTCCGTGGGCCGGCCACTGTTTATAGAAAAGCCAAAGGAATCTAATTTAGGGAGCTTTGCTACCTTCTCCTCCTGTTCTTTTCTCTCTTGTCTTTTCTTACTTCTGCTTTTATGTTTGAAAGGCATGACTGCTCGTTCGGTTGCAGATGTGCTCAGCTTGTCAGTCTTGACGTTTTGACAGATTTTGTGCCTAAACTCGCTATATCGTACCGTCTTGTCACATGGTCAAATAGAGACATTGGACATTGGACAACAACATACATATTACCCAGTAATCATCATTGCATATCTGTATATGACAAAAATACCAAAGAAAATAAGAAATTATTCATTTAATTGAATCGTTTTTTATAGTTTATTTATAGTTTTTATAGTTTATGTAGACTACGCATATAATTTTGTTATAGATTGCTACTGACTATTTTACAAAAAAAAATTAAAACCATGACGGAGATGGGTTTGCCTTTTCGAGGGCACCATTTTTAGTTCTTCTTTGAACACAGGTGTATTTCCGAGGTGGCAATCTGAATCCCTCGCAAGGGACCGTTCTCCGCCCTACACATTGTTGGAGGGCCCTCTCTCTCCACGGGCCCCCCTACCCCACGGGCCCTGCACTGTCTATATTTACGCCCCTGAGCATAGCCTTGACTCTCCTCATACACTGTAAAGTCTACGGGGTTCATCAGGGGTTCTGCTAAGATCCAAAGGAAGTCAATAAGCACTTTATGCTTCCTCACTGGAAGAAATATCCATAAAGGGTTTCTTGAAGAACCCCCATATGTTAGAGGTTGGTGGAAGTGGCGTCAGGATTCATAAACCATTTTAAAAGAGGTCCTCCTTTGGATTTTCTTCTATCTCTGCACCCCTAAAGGTTCCTCAAAGTCCTTCTGCTTTCTTTTTAGAGTACAAGGCAGTTGAATTATGGGCCGGCCTCCTTCCATTTGTATGTTCACATTTGCTCATCCTTGTTTCATTTCATGCATAATTTGTCAGACCTCATTGATTGTATTTTGACAAAACTTGGGGGAATGATATATCTCACCACTGCCTTCCAGCATTTCCAAAATTACACTGATTATTCCAAGGGGGCACTGCACCGGTTGTTTATTCGTCCATGTATCAAAAGGCAATATCTCAGAGACCATTTTGTCAAAATTGATTTGGATTTGATTTGGCACCATTTTGCCGAAACTCATCACTGTGTTCCGGTGTTTTCAAAATTACACAGCCCAAAGGGGGAAGCTACAATTACAGATCAAAACAAGGTGACGCAGTGCGGTGAGGTCAGCCTTACTGTTGAGGATCCAGGCCTTGTTCGTAGAATGACAATGCTAGTGATAGTTTGAATTTACCGGCCCATAGCTACGGTGAAAGCATTCACTATAGCAATACCACCAGGGAGAGCGTTCTTCACTGTGATTATAGGTGCAACAGTGATGCGGCTAAGTATGAAGCACAGTAAAATAACATCAGCAACTGTGCTTTGACACAAATACTGATGTCTTATGTAAGAAGGGTCAACAACGCTTGTTTTGCTTGAGGAAACTGAGGAAAACTAATGACCATGTTTTACAAATCTTTTATTCAGTCAGTATTGTGTTTTTCTATGATTTGTTGGTTTGGAAATCTAAGTGTGAAAAGTAAAAACGCTCTTAGCCGGAGTGTGAAGCACTGCAGCAAGGTTATAGGAGTCAGTCAGGCCGGTCTGCCCCGAATTATTCAAGAGCCAAGCCCTGCAGAAAGCCCATGCCATCCTTCTTGATGTTGACCACCCACTACACTCAGAGGTCCAGACTCTCCCCTCAGGTTCCCGTCTCAAGGTACCGAGGATTAAAACAAACACACTCAAGCACTCATTTGTTCCAGCAGCTATTAGCTTGTTAAATAGATAGGCACTCGCACTTTGCTGCAGTAATACTTTACTGTAGTGCACTTTACTTTACCCTAGACTACAACCCACTGGGATGTGTGTTTGATTATGTCTTTTTTAACTTTTGTATTGTTGCTTTGTGTTTGTTGCTGTGTTGCTTTTGGTCTTGTGGTCTGCGAAACAATTGCCCTCTGGGATCGTAATAAAGTTGAACTGAACTGAACAGCACCAGAGTGCCCATAATCACAGCAAAAAAAACAACCTCCTTAAAGGTATTATGGCTTATATATACACACAACAGTTACTCATGTGTACTGTCTGAAATGTTTTCTCCAAAGCAGTGTTCATAAATAAGAATATAAAACAGGAGAAAGCAAGAAATATAGCCTCTTAGCTCCCTGGTTACCACAAGAGATGGGGTGGAAACCCATAAAGCTTGGCTGTACTTTACTGGAATTAGATATCTCCAGCCATTCAGATGGCTTTGCTGAAACTACCTATTGTATAAAACTTAATTTAAACACCAGTGTAATTGCATAGCTATATTAGTAGTATATAACCAAATGACAGCACAGTATAGTAGTTACTGAGCCATATTAATTCTTCAGCGCTCTTGACTTTATGCTGACGTCCGCTGAGTAAAGTCATAAAAAAAAGGTTAAAAGGACGTCTGCTTAAATATTCTACCTGGGTTTTGCCATAGTGTTTGACTCCGGGGGGGAGGGGGGAGGGGGGGTTCATTATAGCAACAGTATGATTTCCACAGGGAACTTGTGTAAAAGGAGAGGTTGAGGGGATGTTTAAGTATTCTCCTCAGGTGGAAAGAGAAGAGAAGCGGAGGAGACTAAGCTTTAAGTGGGCATGTCAGACTCATTCTGGTCGGCTGCCCCCCAAATCTAACTTCACTAAGACTGGTGACAGAGAGAGAGAAGAGAGAGAGAGAGAGAGAGAGTAGAGAGAGAGAGGAACTGAGTCCATGGGTATTTAAACCCGAAGCCCGATTTCTGAGAGCACAGCCATACCGGCTCTCAGAAATCAGGGTAACGAGTTCGAAGAAGAGATGGATAAGATATATAGGAGGAAGAGAAGGATGAAGGAAAGCAGGGAGGGGAGGCGTCTCGTGAGTTTGATGTGAAGAAGAGGAACACAAGGTTAAAGATTTCGAGACTTGATGGACAGATTGAGCCGCACGGAAATCACAGAGGTCAGGCCAGAGCACAGAGCGAGGGAATAGCTAGGGAAGCTGAGGAAGGAAGGAGGGAGGGAGGGGGAGAAAGAGAAAAGAGGCTGAGGAAGGAAGAAGGGGTTCTGAAAGGGAAGCTGGAGAGAAGGGGGTGGAGGCCGGGTTGTGAAAAGCCAAATAAAAAGGCACACATGAGGCAGAGAGAGATAGAGGGGGAGAGAGAGAAGAAGTGAGACAAAGCAAAAGAGGGAGAGAGAAAGAGAGAGAGAGTTACAGAGGGTGACAAATCCAGGATTAGCTGGTCTTATTACCAAACGCAGGGTCCGTAGCCATTCTGTGCCAAACCACTGCAGCAAGATATAAAAGCTTGAGAAGAGAAGAAGAAGAAGAGAAGAAGAGATAAGGGAAGAAGAAAGAAGAGAAGAAAAGGGAAGAGAAGAGAAGAGAGAGAAGGGAAGAAGAGAGAAGAAAAGAAGAGAGAAGTGAACAAGACACAGGACACAGTTGAATAAAACTGGGTAGTTAGCATGAGCAGTGATGACTGAACAGACAAAAGAAAAGAGAAACTCAAACTGCATCAACAGAAAATCCAAGCCCCGCCCACACTGTTTGATTGACAGGTGATCTGTGGGAAGAGCAGAAACACCACAGTGATGAGGCTGAGGGACAAAGATGGAGACAGAATCAAAAACCACTTTAACTCCTTGTCAGTTAAGGCAGTGCTGCACACAATCTTCAAGTTAATGATAAACCTGCGTCTGTGTGTTTAACTGCTTCTTATACTCTTTCTTGTGTGTGTGTGTGTGTGTGTGTGTGTGTGTGTGTGTGTGTGTGTGTGTGTGTGTGGTGTTTCTTTGCCACGTGCGCTGCCTGTCTTAATGTGCTTTCCTGCACTGGGCATGTCGGCTTTTTTATCTGCAACAAATGTCCATTTCCTCCAGACTGCTAAGCTAACATGGCAGGCTGCCCCTTCTGTTTGGCTTGCTCACATAAGCCCTATGTGTGTGTGTGTGTGTGTGTGTGTGTGTTTTGTGGATTGTGTGGATGTGTGTGTGTGTGTGTGTGGCCAGTGTCAGACAAGGTGAGGCAACATGGTCGGTTCACACAAGAGCAGCAGGATGTGTTGGGAATACTTGAGGTGGCCTGGAGGAATGTAACCAAAGAGCACACAGACTGTATTTTAAGTTGTTTATTACTTAATATCATTATTATTTATGAGAGAATTTGTGGCTATATGTAGGCAATGTAGATGAAAACCTGCCCAACCCCTTTTTGAGTCGCCCTAGCTCTGGAAGTAAATTTTATCCAATTATTTTCTCCATGTGAATTTTTCAGAAAATTTGACTTCATACTTTGTTTTGGAACAAAAACTGGAGTTTCAAGACACTTCCAGTCTCCAAGTTGTCAAAATAAAATGATATGAATACCACTTAACTATAATGTGGTGAACCTTGCACCCAAATTAACACTTGTCATGTATCATATTATTTTTTATTTTTTTTATTTACTTAACAAAAACAACAATACAACATAAAAACACACAGAAATGACAGAAAAAAAACCATAAACATGTAGAGACATCAGAAAAGAGAAGAAAAACACTGTAAACATAACAAATGTAAAACAAAGTATATTAACTAGAGAGAATGGAGATCACAGCCCAATTATGAAGAAAAAAAAAAGGTAGAGAAAGTCTAACTGATATAAACAAGTGCAGGTATCATATGAATCTGGCTAACACAAGTCACATCCAGAGAAATGTCAACCAAAATGTCATTAATGGCTACATTACATTTTGATTTTCCTCATTTGTGCACAATACATTTTTGTTTTCATGGATTTACCCATAATGAGCAAAGCCCAGACAGGTAGGGCAGCGTTTACGCCAAGAGGGTAAAATGCTAATGTTGCTTCAGCTCATTCAGCAGCCAATTACATATTTATAACAGAGAGGAACAAACATGATTGGTGGTTAACTTGCAAAGTGGCAGAGTAGACAAAGTTTGCAGACACAGACAAAAATGTCAGTTAATTTCCCTCCCTGGCTCCGAATCTGCTATTAGGAGGTAAATAGAAGGAGCATTTACAACACACACACATGCACACACACACACATGCATTAGCCAGGCATATCCAAAACATCACTTTGCCTAATTAGCGCTAGCCTAATGAGAGTTAATTATTTCAGTTTGCTGGCTCTCCAGGTTTTCAGGAGATAATGAAGGCTCAGGTACGAAGACGAACTGAGAGAAAACCCGGAGCGCTTCTGCAAAAAAAATGAACACAGAAACTCCTGCAGGCCCTCGTTTGACACTGACAGATGCACTCTCATCGCGAGTCGCTGGAATCAAAAGTTCAGAAGTAAAAAGGAAATAAAAGAAAGTCATTTCCTCCCGCCGGCCCGGGGTCGGAAGAAGCCGTGTAGCATGAAGACCTTCTGTGCTCCGCTGTCAGAGGAGCCGGTCCTGACAAAGACCTCAGAAACATGGATAATCAGTCGTTCCTCTCACACAGCTAGTCTACATGATGTGCTCCTTGACAGCCGTGAACAAACTTTGTTCTTGTTAGGAACACAGGAGGGACCGAGTGGTGTTGGTAAGGAAAAAGGTTTTATTGTAAAGGAGGATCTGGATGAGGGGCTGATGGCAGGGAACGGGGATCCGGTGGCAGCAGGGAGGGAGTGATGGTGGGGAGGGGCGGGGCAGGCAGGTGTAGCTTGGACCCACTGAGCACCAACCGGGATTTCAATGTTGATTTCTAGTTGAAAACCGGGTGATATTCGGTCTGAACATACTAAGACCTCTTTTCGACCAGCTAAAATGTGTCACAAAACACAAATTTGTTTAATCATTTGATAATTTGTTCAGTTGTAGCTTGAAAGAGAGACGATATCGATTAGTGTGAAGGTATTTCTCCAAAGTCATATGGCACTGGTAGGTGAAATGTGGTCTACACAAAGACGGAATTTCAACGCATTTAATGTTTCATTTAAAATGTCATAAATATGGAACTATACAGGCTGTGTGCTGCCAAAACGGGAGCACTTCTATACATTAATGTAAAATAAGAAATTGCGCTTACTGCTGTAATGCGCATGCGCAAGTACTTAGGTGGTACAGCTTCGACTGCAACTGACACTGACATAGTTAAATGGTGTATATTCTAAGGGTTATATACTAAAATATTTCTGCTCTGATAGCCTACTGGTTAAGATGCATGCCTCATAACCACAACCTCTGCGGTTCAAATCCAACTGTGGACTTTCATCTCTCTCTCTCCCTTTATTTTTCCTGTCTTTGAACGTTGAACGTTCACATTTAGACCATATTTCACCGGTGTAAGATCCCGGTGAAATATGGTCTAAATGTGAACGTTCAATCAACGTCTTCAAATAGTCGGTGAAAAAACTTTCACTTTTGAACCTGTTTTGAACGTCTTTCACCGGTGACCATAGTCATTTTTTAAATGTCTTTTTAATGGAAAAATGCTCACTGGGGAGGCTAGAAGGTTGCTCACAGGCAGGCAGGGAGACAGGCAGGCGGGTGATGATCCTGGGACACAAGAGAGGCTGGTTAGGAACGTGAAACACGAAGAGACAAAATCACTAGGAGTTCAAACTAAATTGGCCTGGAAGCGTATCTACCACTGAGGGTGAAACAACAATCTGGCAAAGAACGGTTGCAGAGCCGGGGCAGATACACTGCAGGCTGATGAGCTGATGAGAGGCAGGTGAGCAGACTGGGAGAGGTGATGAGCCGATTGCAGACAGGTGTGCAGGATGAGCAGAGCCGGGAGCCAGGAGAACGAGGAAGAGAGACCACGCCCACGCCAATACACACACACACAAAACAGACAGAGAGAGAGAGAGAGACAGGGGAGCACTGGGAACACAGGGGGAAACACAAGGAAACACTAGGGAATCTTCTGGGGGTACGGCCACATCCGTAACAGTTCTCTTACCTCTTTGTAGCATTGAAAACTAAAATTACCTCATCTGTCTGATGCTGCTTTTAGAATTGAAATATATCAGCTTTCTAAATGTCCCTCCATGACTAAATCCACCTTCTGTACAAACCAGTGAAGTTCGATTTCCAAAATCATGGAAGGAAATAGTAGTTATAACTGAACGTTACCCGCTTCCATTGATGGCTTTGATAACTTTCTCCTAGACCCCCAAAATCCATTGGTTTTTCACGACAAATGGTGTGAATACATCCAGTCTGGGTTGATAGTCTTTGATTTGAAATACCATGATTTACAAAATCCAACAGATGCATCTCTGCTGGAAGGCTTTCAGAATACCTTCCATACCATCTGATTTATGTTTCCAAGATTTAGTCTGCATCATAATGTATTTACAGTCATATGCCATTTCTAGTTTTAAGTTTATTTATATAGCGCTTTGAAAAAGAAAAAACAAGTTTGTACCAAAGTGCTTTACAGAAATTGGGTATAAAAGACAAGAATGAAAATACAAGAAGAATAAAAACACATAAGAGCAGAAAAATAAAATAAGTAGACATACACACGAACACACCCACACACACACACACACACATACGCACACAGTTATGAGTATACATACATCCACAAATACCTGATCAATCAAAACAAAAAACTAGCAGGGATGGGACGATAAGCTTATCTCACAATACGATTCGATACACAAACAACAATTTAAAAACATCATTACAAAGTGCAAAATTATATAACTAGAATGGAGAGCTTGTGAAATTGTGATGGTCAAGCGTCTCATTTGTGATTACTACAGCAGAATATAAAATGGAGCTAATATGGCGATTCATTTTTCTGCCCCACGATACGTATTGTCGCATTTTTGTATTGCGATATATTGAATTTCGATATATATACCGAATCAGCAGGTCTAATGTTTTCGGGGAGGCTGCCTTCCAAAGCACCTCATCATCAGGTAGCAGCAGTTTTTAACATCTTCTCACCCATTTTCATACAGGCTTTTTAGCTTTTTTTTGTGAGAGCTTTGGAACTATTTTTGTCTGTTGGCACATTATGTAACAGCAATGAAACCCTTAACTCTACAGGAGCACAGTCAGCTGAGAGAGTCCTGGTACACAGAGAGCTAAGAGAGCTCTTTTCATGTTGAATACATATAATATTGTATGCCGAAGCACCTGTAAGACACTCTGAATAAAAGCATCACCTAAATGCCTATAATGTAAAATGAAATGTAAAATATCATTACATTCATCTACATATCATTTAAACAAATCAGTCCGTCAGTGGCAAAGACTTTGAGGAAAGTTTTTGTCTTTTTCAGGACTTGTTGTGAGTTCTCTGGTTGCTCATATCTATTCAAAGAGGAGGCTGGTCTGGGTGGCAGCTTGATTGACAGATAGCTTAGAGCTGTCTGATTCTTATGACTGCTGTTGAATATAAATGGTCATTTGTCAATAGCTCAGCATTGTGTGTGTAGGTGTTTGTGTGTGTGTGTGTGTGTGTGTATATTTTCTGAGGTTGCAGAAGTGGTTTTGTGTGTCTTAGTAGTGCATGTGTGTGTGTTTGTGTGTTTATTTCTGAGCCTGTGTGTGTGTGTGTGTGTGTGTTTGATTGTCTTTGTGTCTCAGTAATTGTCAAGTGTGTGGTAGCGTCTTTGTGTTTTAATAATTGTTGAGTGTGCATGAATATCTGTCTTAGTTGTTGTCTTATATGTGTGTGTAGATCTTTCTTACTGACTGTGTGTGTGTGTGTGTGTGTGTACAAGTTTTGTGTGTGTGTGTGTGTGTGTGTGGGCGTCCTCACAGCACTAGCGCACTAAAAATGACAATCTGTCAAACCCCATGCTGAAATGTGTCAGTTTAATGCTGCCTTGCTTATCAGCGAACATACACACCTTACAAAATATGACTTAAGACCTTCTTGTGTCGACTTTTAACATCGATTTCCACGGCTCCCTATTGAACCTCCTCGGTTTATTTTTTGGGGGGGGGGAAAGGACCAAAGGGATATCAGGCACACAGCAGTTATAAAAGTTGACGTTTCATTTAAACGAGAGCTGCATGGTGGAGCGTATGATTCAGAAGAAGCCTCGACACGTCCCATGAGGGATGTGCTGTATGTTTGCTGATAAGGAAGAGAACAGGGAAGGGAACATTAACAGGCCAAGTTCCTGCTTGGACTTTAAAGGTGCTGCATGTTGCATTTTAACATCAATACATCATTACCACATTCATTTTGAGATATTTACCGTAAACAAACAAGATCATCGCCAAGAAGATTGACAGCATCTACTCTGCATTTTACATTGTGAGCCACCTGGTCGGATTTGGCGGGAAATCTGCTGGATTGCTTTATGGCACAAAACAGGAACTTCTTTTACTCTGCAATAATACACAACTTTTTTTCCGTTCAAATATTTTAACTGTAAGGTTTCAACTTCATGCTAGTTTACTTGGTCTGAATGCATATTGGTTCTTATCAGAGGTGGAAAGTAACTAAGTACATTTACTCAAGTAAGTACAATTTTGAGGTACTGGCACTTTACTTGGGACTTTTTGTGAGACTTTACACTTTTCCTCCACTACATTTCAGAGGGAAATCTTGTACTTTTTCCTCCACTACATTTAACTGAAGGTCTGGAGTTACTAGTTACTTTGCAGAATAAGGTTTAACATGCAAAACATACGATAAGCTCATAAAATATGTTGCATTGTTAGAGTTTAAACTCCCCAACAGTATATGGAGCAGTAACACCGACAACATTAAAATACTTCTTATAGGTTGATGCTTCAATTTAAGTCTCTGAGTCTCTTATACTTTTGATACTTAACTACGTTTTACTGCTAATACTTCTATACTTAAATAAACTTTTGAATAGAGGACTTTTACTTTTAATGATGTATTTTTCCATTATGGTATTGCTGCATTTACTTAAGTAAAGAATTCAAGTATTTTTTCCACCACTGGTTCTTATCCTTCTTCTTGCTCTTCAAAATAAACACATGCAGAACGATGCCTGGAGGGAGGACAAGGGGGAACATCCTCTATGAGACAACGGGGTTTATGGGAAACATGGTCTTAATTTCAACGAACACAAAATTCTACATTAACATGACATATTCTGCCATACTATCAAAGAAGAAGATAACAGCACAGCTTGAGGCTACAACCCCACACGCTGCAAACTCCCATGAATTATAATATTTCAGTGACCCGGACTCTTCTGACCCGTCTCACATCTTAACGGTCGACTAAGTTGGATTTATCTCAAGATGCCCGCAGGTCAGTCTGCAGCCAGCAAGGCGTCTCAGAGCCCGAAGCGTCCCGACTCTTCATGATGAAGTGGTTTGCACCGCAGACGGAGAGCAGTTGCTGCTGCTCGCACTTAACAGTGTGAGTGGAGACTGACTGGACAGCTTGTCATCGAGAGCGGCGGTGTGGATGCCCGTCCCAGAGTGACCCCCAGAGACTGCGGTCCTCCAGTTTAACAGCGTGAGACTCCTAATGATGTCTGTGTGTGCTTCATAACACTGTTGAGATGGAGAGAGAGAAAGAGAGACCAGTCGGATGCTGTGATAATCACACACAGTGGAGTAAATTGGTGTTTTGCATTTTGAAAGTTCCCTACTCTCTCCTCCGCTCTGGTCTGCTCTTCAGCTGTGATTGATTGTAACCGTCTTTTGTGTTCACTTGATGTCCGACTGAGAAGCGATTGGAGAGAAGTAAACTCTTGATTATCAGCCTGTCAGACTGCACCAACTGAAGCCGATCCACTGTCATATTGTGCAATGTGTTGAACGATGAGGCTGCTTCCTATAGTGAGGCGCAGGTCAGGTGTTTTTTTTTTCAACCCGCGACACATAAACATATCCGAACCCGTCTGACCCATTTTCATACACATAAAATGACCCGAAACCAATCCGCCAACCCGAGAAAACAAAAACAAAGATTCAGACTGCGAGGTAATCTTCCAAAGACTCTTGTGTCTTGTCAAATTTATTGAGACATCGGCAAACTACAAAAATAAATAACACTGCTGTTGAAATGAATTCTTCGCAAAAAAAGAAAACATTGTGTTGTGGCCTATTTTTTAGAACATAGGACCTGCAGCACACACATTAAACCGCCGTTCAACTAAAACACAAGGGCAGCTTAGTCCTAGACTAACCTATAAGCTAAAATGGTCAACATTAAACTTATTTTATGTCACTTCAACTCCTATTAGAAATGTTCATTGAAATTTAGTCTATAATTACATTGTGTTTGTACTGTGTGTGGCCTATTTGACCCGCACCTGCTGACCTGTTCTCAATATTATCTTCAGTCGACCCCTAACCCTTCCCACCCCTCCACCCCCCCAAAAAATATATAACAATAATAATCATAGTTGTGAAAAATGTGTCATCTTATTTCAAATGGGTTCCCTTTTCCACAATCAGACCTTATTTCTTGTAAATGGCAGGAATTTACACAAATGGCCATTGTTTTCGCTTGAATAGTAAGATCAAATCTAATTATTTATAGCCTAAATGTAACTTAGAAGAAATAAAATATCATAAATCACGATATTTTGTCACAATATAAAATTTCGGATATGGCCCAAGCATACGCCCTTTATCTGACGTTGAACAAAAGCGACGCGGGGAATTCAAAACTGGTGTCGGTGAAACAGCAAGTGATGGCTGCAATGTTTTGCCTGGAAAAGCCCAAAAAGAGGAGTCTGCCCTCTTTTTTTCCCAACGGATTTTAGTGCCTTCCTGACGCTTTCTTTTTAAGTTGGACATGTTGTTTACATTATACGACATATGCCATCATTTCCTATACCGTGCTCCCATTGGTTACTCACTAGACTAGTGCTGTGGCACCGCTCATACCTCACGAATATGAGCCCAAATGTCTGACACTGCCAGAACTTTGTTAGAGCCCTGACCTCGTCACGCTCAGCGAACAGACCGCCAGCCATCGTTCACGACGACATGCCGTCCCAGACGTGAAAAATGTGTCCGGGACGCCATTGAGACGGAAGAAATCGCACAATCGTCTGCAAACACCTTCAGAAACCAAAAATTTGATCACAGCGGTTACAGAGCGGCAGCGGCAGACCTCATCACACTTTTAAGATTGAAAGCGGAGAGGGAGAAAAGAGGGAGAGAGTTTGAGAGAGAGAGAGAGTTTGAGAGAGAGAGAGTTTGAGAGAGAGAGAGTAAGTGATGAAAGTAGAGAGGGGGGGAATGAGCCGAAAAGAGTTAAGATAGGAGAGAAGATGAGAGGAGATGAGATGGAATTGGAGTCTCGGGTATCAGAAAATCATTACCGGTGCGGCCATGCAGATTATTGCTCACTTGCTAGTATGTCAGAGAGAGAGAGAGAGAGAGAGAGTGTCTGTGTGTGTGTGTGTGTGTGTGTGTGTGTGTGTGTGTGTCCTTGTACTTCTACCCTTGTGAGAACCAGTTTGAGTTTTAGGCTTTCAGAGCGAGGATGTTTTTGCAAAGTCATTTTAGCTGAGTGTAGTTTAGGTTTAGGATGTGGGTTTAGGGTTGCGATTAGAGTTAGGATTAGGTTTAGGTCTGGACAAGGGTCAAAGTTAGGGTTAGGGAATTAATGTAGTCAATGGAAAGTGTGTGTGTGTTTGCATGCATGTGTGTACAGGTGTGTGGTTCACATGCAAGACAGATGTCCAACTTCTGTTTGTTTTTCCCGGTCAGCAGTCCAGATAAGACTTCTTCTCAGTGCAGAGAGCCCATACAGCTGTAGACTCCTATAGTATTATCAGATATTGTTATTTCTTAACTCTTAATTTATTTATTCAACAATTCAATGTGAGTATGACAAATTCATATTCTTTAGTTTTTCTTGCTGAGATTCATGAAAATAAAGAAAGATTAAAGCAGGTTTGTCTCCAGTAGTGTGCAGTGAACCTACTTACATATGGACAGTGCTCATTCCTGCAGTCACACATATACAGTTTGATATGACAAATTCAGATTTATGCAATTCAGATACAGTCTCTGCCGGCACTAACGTCTCTCCATGGCCTTGCTGCTCAGCACTGTAGCTCTCACTGTGACTGGAGAGAGCCGTGTTAATGGGAACAGGAGGGTGAGATCAGTACAGGGACAAAACCATAGTGGGAAAATAAACATTTCCCAGTGGAAGCATGGAAATATGCCGCCTCACGTGTCGATGTCACTTCACATTCAAGCTGAAGTATTCTGTTGGATGGTAACAGACTCACAGTGTTGCAAACATCTTTACTTACATGGCAAGTAAAATATTTACTGTGGTAACCTTTCTAAAAGTCCACCTTCTTTCCTTCTTGTGCAATACTGATTCTGGTAATAATTTTGTGCAATAATACAACTGTGCAATAATTATTTAATTATTTACACTGTTGTATATAGTGTAGTATGATGCACATATTTGTACATAATTCTTATTTCTCTTTTCTTTTATTTCTATATTATTATTGTTATATATTGTAGTATAATGCACATATTTTACATATTTCTTATTTTCTTTTTTCCAGTTTTCTTATAATTTCTCTATGCTTATATATGTTTCTCTTCTAGAATGTGAGCAACTGCAACGTAACCCAATTTCTCCTCGGGGATCAATAAAGTATTTCTGATTCTGATTCTGTTTATCCTGCATCTACCCTGCAGTAGTACCACAGACATTTCTTTCTTCAGTGTTACATAGTTGAACCAAATCAGTTGTATATTGCAACACAAAACTCTGTTGACTCTCAACCAGCTAGTGACCAGACCATCACTCGTAATGTTTAATGGTTGAAAAGGGGAGGAGCCAAAAATGCAACAGTAGTTGAGCAGTAAACAAAGTGCAGCTTCTACAACGGCTGCATCTGGAACATCTGTCTCTTACAACAGTCCATAGAAGACAAACAGAAAAATGTTTTCCCCTTTTGTTATGTTGAGATAACGACTTAATTACCTTGTTATCATGACAAACTTGTTCTCTCGTCATAACAACCTAATTATCTCTATGACAAAACTCATCATAACAACGTAATTATTTTGTTATCATGACAACACAAAAGTCATTTTCAAAAAAAACTATTCTGTATGTCCTCTATGGACTGCTGTAATAACTTTCAGTCCATGTGATATTTTTCATTCAAGTTCAATTTCCTGCCTATCCATAAAACATATTTGCCTCAGCACAATTTAACAACATAATGGATCTCTGTGGTGATTCTCAAATCATGGTTAGTGGGAAGGTTTTCACCTAATGAGAGGCGATTAGGCAGAGAGACGTGTACTGTGACCTCTAATCTGTAAACTGTTCCTTAAAAACAAGACGAAGATCTTCTGTTATTTTGTTACTCAGAATATTTTCTTGTATTAACTAAAATAAAAATGGAAATGTTGAATTTGAGGATGAGCTCCCCATGAGTTCTGCAGTAAATATGTAGGGCAGCTGAGGGTAAAAGTGAGGGTAAAAGACGCTACTCTTATGGGTCGTTTTTTAACACATTTTCTCAACAACTCTTGGTCCAAATCATGTCAAACATTTTTGAGAGACTTTTGGGAGCCTGAGAGAGCTTTGTGGAGAAACTACTAACAACCATGTTCAAAGGCTGTAGCGATAATTCAATATTATCGCTTATCGTCTTTAAGTGGAATGATATCGTCATGATATGATGATTTGGAATGTTTTGATGCACAATTCTGCTGTCTAAGCTGATGATAACAACCTAATTTTATTTAAAAACTGACAAAATGAGTTATGAAACATTTTAAGGAATATTACCTGAAAATTTCAGTTTTGTTCGACATCACACCTAACATTACCATTTGGTTCAATCGGATGAAGGTTAACTTGATTATTTTAACGTGTGATGTTTTATTTTTACTTATTTTTATTTTATTTGCACACACATAAAACTGCATAAAATCCAGATAATGAAAAAAATAAAAGATGTGACAGGAGAGGTCAAGAAGCCACAGGCTTATACAACGGACCTCCCCTCAACTTAAGGAGAAAAACAAACAATAACAAAAAAGGAAAAAAAAAGAAAAATGCAACAAAAAATAAATGACAACAAGAAGCACACAAACTGAGCAAAAAAATTTACAATAATCCAATAAAAACAAAGAAATACATGAAAAACAATAGGAGAAAAAAAAAAAATATATATATATATATACACATCAAAAAATAATTAGACATCATGAATTAAATGTGATGACAATTTCCTTTTAAAATTTTCTAAAGATAACAAGCTCTTGATAATGTGCACTTTAACTTTCCATATCTGTACACCACGATGTTGCGTGTGTGAGCCATATCGTGATATTTATCGATATTGGAAAAAATCGGAAAGAATCTTGATTATGGTGATATTGATCTCAGCCTTATCGCCCAGCTCTAGCCGGAAGACTGCAGCAGAAAACTGGTTAACCAGTGTGTGAAGCAGCTTTCTTCTTCACTGGATGATTTCTCAGCAGACACACACTAGCCTACATACTACGTTTCACTGCAGAACACTGTTTGTTTTGAGCAGCTACTCTCTCCAGGCTTACTGTGCTGTATATGCCGTAATAAAAATGTAGCAAATGAGGTGTAGAAGATGTTAAGTATTTCACATTTGCGGGATAAACTAACCGCAACTCACCATATCCCATGCAATATGGATGAAATGCATTAGGAATGAGGAGAAGCTTGTTGTTGGAGAAAGCTTCAAACCCCCCGACGCAGCCTCTGGATCTTAATGGGTGTGTGTCGGGTGTGTGTGTGTGTGTGTTTACATGCCTTTTAATATATTAGGCTGACATTAGCTACCTGCTCACTTTCTCTGCCTCCCATTTTCCCTCCCTACCATGATGAAGCTTCCTTTCATTTTTTTTCGGGGGGGAGGTCTTGTTTTTCAGCTTCTCGGTCTGACCTGGCAACCTTCCCATGGCTCACCGTGGTTTTTTTGTTGTGTTTTTGGGGGAGTCTGCAGATGCCACCGCAAAGAGAAAAAAAAAGGCTTTTTCATGTGCAGGTGAAAAGCAATCATAACTTCAATTTCTCCGCCGTTAAGACCGGGGCAACAGATCAGGCTCGGCTTCTGCTGCCAACTCCCTTCCTGCTTCTCGCGTGACTGGAATGAATTCCCCTGAGTCCCTTTAGTTCTTTGTCTGGGATTTTGAAACCATCACTATTAGTCAGACTAAACTGTGTTTTTTCTTTCAATATTTTCCCCTTTGGCCTTGTTGCGTTTTGTCTCTCCTCAGGTTCGCTCAAACCAAAAAGCTTAACTGGAGTTGTCAGCTCTTCTTCTTACAGAGAGTGTTTCTCTTTCAAGGCCACGGGAACACGTGTTTTAGGATTTGATGAACTCAAATTGAAAGAACCTGACCATCTTATTCACTCGATCCCATTTTTTCTGTCTGCCAGCTTTACATTGGTTTAATTTGATTTTGAATTATTTTGCTGTGGCCTTCACTCTGCACATGACACACTAACAGTATTGTTCGTGAACAATGCAGCCCAGTCGACTCTCGCTGTTCCATCTTTTCACAGCTGTTTACCGTTCTCTCCATCATTAGCAGCAACACGTTTCCCCTATATTGAATTTTTCCTACTGCTCTACTCCTGGCTGCCTTGCCCCCATACTTGCCAACTCTCCCGATTGTCCCGGGAGACTCCCGATTTTCATTGCCCTCTCCCGGTTTCCTCCCGGAGTCACAATTCTCCCATATTTCTCCCGATTTATGACAAATTTTCACACCTTTTTTTTTTTCTTTTCGTTATCACAACCTGTTTCTGGCACTGTACAGCGTGTATAAGCCCTACGACTCTAAAATTCTACTGCTTCAGTGATGAAATAAATAAGTCAGTGAAAGACATGCTGTTGCAGTGTACTTATTATTTTGTTATTTTCATTCTTTAAAAGTCACCAGAATGCAGGAAACAAAGTCTCAAGTTGGCAAGTGTGCTTTCCCCTAACATGTTCATCACAACCATAGCTTCTGTCCCCCAAGCTGTGCAAATCCTCGACTCGTATGCTGCAAAATGAGAAGATGAAGAAAATCAGTATGTAAAAACTACAGCCTATCTACAAGATCTGCAAAAATGAGCTTGTATTCAAATTAATGGGTCTAGAGAGGGCCATATGTGCAGAAGGTGTGTAGGAGTGTGTTGTAAAAAAGCTATACACCTTTCAAATATTGACTTAACAGGATGCAGATAACATGTACACAGTGTGGAGATTTGGGTATGAGCGTTACTAGCTGTACACCTTATCCAAAGCTCCAGATAGAGGTAACTGTACAGAAATTGACAATGTGCAAGGCGCATGTGCATCGATGTCTGTTCTCTGTCTTTTATAGATTGTTCTCAATCCTCTCCTGGTAGCTGTTCTTTCATCCTTAATTCTCTTCTTCCACTCTTACGCTGCCTTCAAGTGCTGCCTGTAAGCAAAACTTCCAAGAGCGAAAGTCTTTTGGTCAGAAATAACAAAAAAAAAAAATTGACTGGATAAGAAAAAGTAATAGTAATATGTATAATAGTAATATGTGTGTATATATACTGTATGTGTATATGTGTGTGGGTATTTGTATGTATAGCCATATATGTAGCCTATATATTTTCTTATGTTTTGGAGGAAATCTTTAAAGATGGTCTCTGTTTTGTACCAAAAACCCCAATAAAAAAAAAAAAAAAGTAATTAAGGGTTTTTGGTGGCTGATGTTTTACTTTTGTGCTCCGGTAGCAAAATGAAAAGCAAGCAAGGACTAAGTGCAAAATTTTCACAATATGATATTATGGCATGTAAAAATGCACTTTAAAATAGCTTTGGAAACTGTTTTGAACTGAAATCAGAGACGTATTTCGGTCCCGATTCTCCAAAACAAACGACGACTACGGACGCCGTCTCAACTTTCATTTTGGCGTTTTCAATGTTGGTGCAGGCTAGTATCAACATCTACTCAAAATGTGTACTGGGATCAGCCAAGGGCGGGATGTAAACACGACAGCAATAGGGCGTGAAAGCTCCCGCGGCAGGTAACACGGCCGTAAACCCACAGACAGCAGCTCAGTATCTGGACTACAGACACTAATACCATGCTCACAGCACCGTGTCCTGGATTACACCGTCTAGAGTTAATAAAACCGCCCGGACCCCCTCCTCTCCTCTCACCGCTCTGTACACGAGTTGGAAACCCTCCAGCTCCATCGCACAGTCCGGTGTTTTCCCCTGTAGTCGTATCTCTGAGAAACACATTAGGCTGAATTGCCGATATTCCCGCCGGGTCCCGGCCGAGGCGGAGAGCTCATCCATCTTATTTGCCAGCAATCTCACGTTCCCAATAATGATAGATGAAGGTAGGGTCAATCTCCTTTCTCTCTCTCTCTCAGCTCCATCGTGTCAGCACCTCGGTCCGTGTATCCTTCGGACCCAGCTGTTCCCGAGAGTAAGGCCGCATATTTTCTGAGTCCAGTTGTAAGGTCAGAGAAGTGCTAAAAGTGCTAAAACAGTGCGAAAGATGAAGAAAATGAGAAAGAAAGTGATAATATGGTTACGGTTTATGCTTTGAGTGCCTGAGAAAAGTAGAAAAAGTAGGAGATAAACATGCAGAGCCGCTGCAACTGGCATCTACTAGCTTGTCGAGATTTTTGAAAGATCCCTACAACCAATTATCTGTTCTTAAAAGATATTGGAAAGTTATTGTGTGAGTGAGTGCTGCATTTTTAAGCATGTGAGTGTTTGTATGGGAACAATAACAGCTGTGTTAGCCGCAACTGCTTAGCATCCAAGGTGTAGGTAAATGATGATGTTTCAAAAGGTGTGTGTGTGTGTGTGTGTGTCTGCATTGTTTGCATAGGACCATAGAGTGTACACTGTGCAGACAACATGGCGATTATGAAAGAGAGCCTCGCAGCAGAGATCAAGCCCCTGAGTACACCAACTGTGGTCACAAAATGCCATAACACCATAATCCATCAGCTTCTCAACCTATTATATAACAGAACAGAACATACAGCATATAAGAACAGAATACCTTTGCTATTGCTTGCAAGCATATTTAGTTTGGTTCCAGTGCCTCCATATTGTTTAAAATATGTATTCTTGTTCATTTGCGTCATTTTGAGTTGTTGCCTTCCGTCTACAGCAGAGGTGGAGTGGACTCAAGTCCAAGTCATGTGACTCGAGTCACATTTTTAATTGCTTGAGACTTGACTTCATGCATGAAGATAAGACTTGAGACTCGACTTGACTTGGGTTCTGGTGACTTGGGACTTGACTCTGACTTGTACTCTGATGACTTGAAAAGGTTTCTAAAGTCTTGACTTGAGATCTTGTGTTTGTGTAAATGACTTAGATTGAAAGTGATGAGATTTGTTCCAGCAGACGACTGAATTTAAATTCTGTTTTCTGAATTTGTATGGAATGATTGAATTTATTGAAGTTGAAACTGATTATAGAAATCAAACTCATGATGCTCTTACCAAGTTTTTATCCTATTAAAACCATATTGCATTGAAAAGTCCTAGATGTTTAGTTTTCTTTAAGATATTAAATTGATACTGGACTCTTGATTTGTTCTGACTTGACTTGCTGTTCTACATTTAGACTTGAGACTTGACTTTAATGACATGGACTTGACTTGGTAATCTACATTTAGACTTGAGGCTTGACTTGAGACTTGTGCCTCAAGACTTGAGACCTTGACACCTCTGGTGTATGGTATTGATTATACTTTGCAGATCTGCAATCCCCTTGAACATCTATTTTTTTCTTTTGTCTTCCAGAATAAAGTTTTGAATATTGATGCACTGAAGGTCAAACTGCAGGTAAGCAACAAATCCATCTTTCTCTCTCATCCTTTCAGTCTCTCTATTTAAATTCTTGCCTGTCTGTGTGTGTGTGTGTGTGTGTGTTCTTTCTAATAACAAATCACCAGCAACTGTTTCCCATGGTGTAAATACCCACCATACATCTTCATTGCTGGCTGAGGGGGGGGGGAGAAGCCCAAACGACGATTTAATGGGGCCTTCGTTAATCTCTATCAGTCAATTAGCCTGCTGCTCTGCCAGACTGAAGACACTAGAGGAATAGCAGACTTTCCGTCAGATTATCAAGCCTGGAAGTTATCAGCGAGAGACACTGACAGAGAGAGAGAGAGAGAGAGAGAGAGAAAGAGAGAGATGAGATGCCAGTGAATCTTCACCGTTCAACAATTTAAAAAAAAGCCTTAGATCCTGTCTGATGAGTTTTGTTTCCCTCAGTAACACAACACACACTTTCCCTCTCTCTTTTCTTCATCTTTCTTCAGACTGTGTTCCCGCGTTTAAAAAATGACACAGATTGGCCTAATGGGGGCGCTATAATTAAAGGTTAAAGTTTCAAATGTTGAAAGGCCCAACTGCTACACTACCAGTCTGATTTTGATGAAACTTTGAGGGATGAAGTGTCTTGTTTCTGATTGGCTGAAGGGGAGCATGTGTTAGGGGCGACATGTTCTCTTGTTTTCTCGTTGGAACACACACACAGAGACACACACACACAGAGACACACACACACACACACACACACACACACACAAACGCACTGTCCCACTTACTACCACACACTTATTTCCCTATGATAGCATTATCATTAACTGCATCAGGGGTTTTCCACTTTGATTTATTTAATTGCCGTTGCATTTTTTTTTGATGAGTTTGTTGTTTTTCTTTCAATTCTCCTCCTTTGGTTTTGCTGACAAGTGTATCTTTGCTGTCATCATGATTCTTTGTGTCATTTTCTGTGTATTTATAAGCCCCCTCAGGCCTTCTTTGTCTCATCTGCACACACTGTGTTTCTTTTCTCTCTCTCTGTTTTCATAGTTTTTCTCATTTGTGCAAATTAGCGAAATGGAGAAAGTGTTAAAGACTGTGTGTGTGAGAAAGAGTGAGTGAGGAGAGAAATACAATACAAGGCAATTATAAAAGGAGAAGAAAATGTAAAAAAGTGGGAGCAACAGAGATCAGGCACACATAAGGGCATTTCAGTGGAGAAAGAGAGTGAAAGCAGGAAAACAGAAACCAAGACAGAGTTATCAGCAGAGGTTATAATAGCCTGTGGCACAAAGAATAGCACAGGCTCAGATAAAGATGTAAATGTCCTTTACAAAGTCCAGAGCCACCAATCTCACAGCTTCATTATCTTTCTAATGACTGCCAGTGTGATATACTGCTGTACAAGGCAGAGATGATTGGGTCTGTTGTGATGGTAATTGACTTCAGCTTACGAGCGAATGCTGTTTACCAGTATTGTGTTCTTTGTTCTGTGCAGTAATAGCCTGAACATGACAGTTCACACATTTACTAAGCCAAGATTAGTAAATATGTGATAACACAGTATAAGACATGCTAGAAATTATAAGTATGAATGGGTTTAAAATGTCTGCAGAGGCGGCCGCCCCTATCCCATTAAGCAACATAGTAATAATAGCACTAAGGCTAATGCTAAGGCTAATACTTATAACAATGCTGTGCTCCGAATTCCTACTAAGAAAAATGCAATGGAAAGGTTCTTCAAGTCAGAATACCAAGTAGGAAACTTGGGCAAGATTTCTCAAGCCAGAGGTTTCCGCACATCAACATGGCGGCATACATGCTAAAAGCTACACAGCATTACTTTTAATATGTTTATAATCTTTAATGAATGATTTTCAGCATCACATGACACAAAAATTAGCAAAACACCTGTGTGATTAAACATAAATTTGAAATGTAAGGTTACACATACAGTTGCTAATGCTCTATGCTATGTAGCTAGCTAACGTTACCAATTGTCATTGACATAACATTAGCTGTTGCTTGGGGAACAGTATATTGTGTTGGGCAAATAAAATCTTGTGGGTGTTCATGTTTCTCTCCTGTGTTTCCTTAAATTTAACCACTGCAAGGCACGGAAGTTGTAATTACAACATACCAACTGGGAATTTCTGACTTCTGACTGGAATATAGCATTATACTAATATCTACATTAAGGCTAACACTAAGGCTAATGCTAAAGCTAAAGTGCTAATGCTGTCACTAATTCCACTTCTAACCCTACATGTACACAGAAATTAAGTTTGGTTTTATCCGTGAAAATCATTTAAGAGCTAAATTTGTGTTTTGGATAATGATGATGATGATGATGATGATGGTGATAATAATAACTTTATTTGTATAGCACCTTTTAACAAGACAAAGTGTTTACGAAGTGCATTACAGAATAAAAAGGCATAAAAACAAAGAAACAGAAGTAAGAGTAAAACAATAAAAACAGTAGTAAAAAGGACAACGAAGGATACAATTTAAATACACAGAAGTAAAAGAAAAAACACTAAATACATGTAAACCAATTTACCACCAAAAGCAATGGTAAAAAGATTGTTTTTAGATGCTTCTTGAAAGTGTTGAGTATATCAGTGGCTCTTAACTTATCTGGGAGGGAGTTCCACAGTTTAGGTCCAAGGTAGCTAAATGCTGACTCAGCACTCTTAAGCCTAGTTTTAGGGATGGTCAGCATACTGCTATTGGATGATCTAAGTGATCTACATGGTACATGTCTCACTATCATATTGCTAAGGAAGGGTGGGGCGAGACCATGAAGACATTTAAAAACTAATAAGATGATCTTAAAATCAATTCTGGAAGATACAGGCCAATGAAGAGATTTAAGAACGGGTGTAATGTGGTCTCTCAGTCTAGTGTGTGTTATTATTCTGGCAGTGGCATTCTAAACTCTTTGAAGAGTAGTAATTGTGATGATGATGATGATGATGATGATGCCCCTTGCTCTTCCTCCTCAGATTTGGGACACAGCAGGACAGGAGCGTTTCCGGAGCGTCACTCATGCCTATTACCGTGATGCACATGGTAGGATTTCTGTGTGTGTGTGTGTGTGTGTGTGTGTGTTTTGGGTTTGTTTGTGACCGACAACAGCAATCTCCCCTCTACCGTAATTTTTCATGTCACAGCATATTGTTAGTTTCTGCTGATTGACATTTGTGTGTTTGTTTTGTTTGAGTCTGTGACTGACATCAACCATCCCCCTGTTCTTCCCTCATTCCTGATGTGATAGCAAAAAATACTGTTAGTTGCTGTTGATTTGACAGACATGAGTGTGTGTGCGTGTGTGTGTGTGTGTGTGTGTGTGTGTGTGTGTGCGCGCAGGAATTTGCCCGAGGCTCTGTGATGTGCAGGTTCCCTTAGGCGAGAGGCTAACCACTGGGTGGGAAAATGAGCCTGCCTCTCGCACAGTTGGGGGGGGGAGACAGCTATGAGCTATTCCGTTGTGTGTGTGGGTGTGTGTGTGTGTGTGTGTGTGTGTGTGTGTGTGTGAGTATGTGTGTGAGTGTGTGTGAGTGAGTTATATCGGGAACAACCCCGCTGAGTACAGATAGCAGTGTGCCTCAGGCCAAACCTGAGTGAGCAGGTGTTGTGGAACACAGGGATACACACACACACACACACACACACACACACACACACACACACACACACACACACACACACACACACACACACACACACAAATTGCCTTACGGGCACTATCTCAGTATCTCAGACACAATCTGTTCAGCTGCATACAAATACTATCTTAATGGGTGGTTGGTGTGTGTGTGTGTGTGTGTGTGTGTGTCCGTCTGTCTGTCTGTCAGCAGTTGTTGTATCTTCATTTATGAGTGTGTACATGTATTGCACTCCTGAATGCATGGATGAGTGCATGTGTGTGTCTGTCTGTGTGTCGATTTCTTTGTGTGTGAATGTGTGTGTGTGTGTGTGTTTGTGTGTGTGTGCATGTGTGAACATATGGAATTTGTGTGTGTAAGTGGATCGTACATTGTGCTTATACACCTATCTATATCTGCAACTGTGTGTGTATGTATGTGTATGTGTACAAATTGCCTGTTAGTGTAGGCCCCTATATGTGTGTGTGTGTGTGTGTGTGTGTGTGTGTGGCTGGCCAGATGCCCAGTGTTATTCTGATCTGTCAGTGCAACAGTTTACCCTCGCTGATCTTTAACAAGGAGCCCAGGGAGCCTCCATCCTCTGCGTTGTCCGTCTGTCGGAGGCTTTTAAATAAAGCTCATTCAATCTGACAGGCGGGAGCAGGGGAGACGGTGCAGCCAGAACGCAGCCGTCACGAATGCTGTCGTTTCCTGTGAACTAATGGATAGTTTCGTGACTCAAGCTCTGAATTTACAGCCTGGACTGTTAAAGGCCACCGCTTCCTCGAGGGGGAGGAGTGAGGAAGTTGAGAAAATAAGTGTAAAATTACAGTATAGCACACTGCAATTCCACCGGAGAAAAAGATAGAAATGGAAAAGTTATATTCCAAAGCATGACACATCCATTTTGGAGAAGATCATTACCTCAAGTTTATCATTCAAAATCTAAAATATGGAGGAAACCATCTGCAAAAGAGTTATCATTCTGTCAAGCAAGGACTGTCTTTTAAATGATGTAATTTGTTTCAGTGCTGAGTGTGATAGAGATCATTTTACTCTGACGAGTGCCACTTTTTAAAATTATATCTCATTTTTGAATGAGATAAAAATGTATAAATCCACATAAAGATGGATGTGTGATCACCAGTGGTGGAAGAAGTACTCAGATCTTTTACTTAAGAAAAAGTAGAAATACCACAGTATAAAAATACTCTGTTACAAGTAAAAGTCCTGCATTCAAAATGTTACTTAAGTAAAAGTAGAAATATCACAGTATAAAAATACTCTGTTACAAGTAAAAGTCCTGCATTCAAAATGTTACTTAAGTAAAAGTAGAAATATCACAGTATAAAAATACTCTGTTACAAGTAAAAGTCCTGCATTCAAAATGTTACTTAAGTAAAAGTACAAAGGTATTAGTATCAAAATGTCCTTAAAGCAACAAAAGTAAAAGTACTCATTATGCAGAATGGCCCATTTAAGAATAATACAGTATATATTATATTATTGAATTATAATTATTGATGCATTAATGTGTAAGCATCACTTTAATGTTGCAGCTGGAAAAGGTGGGGCTGATTTCCACTACTTTATATACTGCTGGGTAGCTTACAGTAATCTATAATAATACATCACAATTTATTGGTTGATTATATTTTGTATTAATAATCTGAATCTGCAAAGTAACTAGTAACTTAAGTTATCAAATAAAGGTAGTGGAGTAAAAAGTACAATATTTCCCTCTGAAATGTAGTGGAGTATAAGTATAAAGTAGCATAAAATGGTAATACTCAAGTAAAGTACAAGTACCTCAAAATTGTACTTAAGTACAGTATTTGAGTAAATGTACTTACTTACTTTCCACCTCTGGTGATCACATATATTATGTTCATCATATCAGGATAACTGTGATTATATATGGTTTTAAGTCCACACATACTGTAGTCTTTAGATTTCTCTCTCTTGCTCTCTGGGTTTTTTTTGTCTATTTTTTTTTACTTTATTTGCCCAGGGAAGATTCAGCAACTTCACGCTCAGTACAACCAAAGTTTTCTACTGTTGGCCACTGAGCAGCTCCACCGCCATCTGGTACGAGTTAAGAAAAGATTTAACACATGAGATAGCCACAGCCAGAAACTGAAGAGTGTACACAAGTCTTAATGAAAACATCAGCTGTGTTGCCTGCCAATCAGAACAGCAGGAGCATCTCCAGGCCCGCTGCCAGTTAGTCAGGTCGCTGTCGAAGCATGCAGAAATAGAAACAGAGAAGACTTGAACGACATCACTATCATCCGTTTTTTTCTACTCCCTATCACCGACTGATATAACACAATAGTGATTCAACCTGTAGCCGGTTCATGAAAGGTTTTACGTTTGCTGTTCTAAACGCGTCTTTCCTGGGAAAAACCCTCTGGCACACAAAGTGATTTTTTTCTGGCAGCAGCAACAGTGTAATAAACAGAAGAAGAAGAAGAACTGGGTATTTAGCATGAGCAGCGATAGCCACCATGGCTGAACAGACAAAGAAGAGAGAAACTCAAACTGCATCAACAGAAAATCCAAGCTCCACCCACACTGTTTGATTGACAGGTGATCTGTGGGGGTGATGAGGCTGAGCAAGCAAAGATGGAGGCAAAATTAAAAACATGGATTTTGCAGATTACCATTTTAATTACCACTCACTTTTACTTTTTGCTACTGAGCAGCTCCGTGAAGATTTTAATTTGAAAACACTGCAACTTCTGGATGTTGAATGCCTTGCTCAAGGGCAGCTCAGTAGCTACCATTCTGATTTCCTGGCTGGAATTCGAATTGGCGGCCCTCCGGTCGCAAGCTGACTCCTCTAACCATTTGGCCCCTAGGCTCCTATTGATGTTTATTTTATTTAGCCTTGGCTCCAGTCTTGGTTCGTGATTAAGCCCCTAATGAGAGAACAGGAAGATGCCTTAGTCCAGACAATCAGAATAAATGGGTGTGCGGCTGCAGTGAGCCCGGTGCAATCTGCTGGGCCCATCTGGTGCAGGGAGGGCCGCGGAGGTCCAGCTGGGTCCAGAAACCAGCCACAGACTTTTTTTTTTCTTCTCGTTCCCCAGTGGAGCTGACAGTTCGTCATTTCCACAGCATGGAGCCAAACCACAGGGTGCTGAAAGAGAGAAGGAGAAGCTGACTCAGTGGGGGGTAGGCAAGTAACGAGGAGGGGGGGGGGAGGCGGAGGGGCCGGTGTGGGGACAGAAGGACGGGACGGAGGGGGGGGGGAGATATAAAATGAGAGAGAGATGGAGAGAGAGACAGAGAGGGGGAGAGAGAGATGAGAAAAGGTGAGGTAAGGTGAGGTAAGATGAAATTTATTGATCCCCAAGGGGAAATTGGGTGACTGCAACAGCAAAAAACAGGACACCGATTAAAAAGTACCACAAATACATCATATTGAAATTAAAGATGCATTGGCTTTATCATGCTAATACAGAGCTCCTATTGACGTGAAAGAATTCTGACTGTGTTGACTATATCGACATAGAAACTTTTTTTTTTTTTTTACACATTTACGAATTTACAGGCCAGTGCACGAGCATACCATATCTGCAGAGTGTGCAGATGTGCATTCATTAGTTATTCACATTTTCAGATTTAGAAGTGGAAGTAACATATGTACAGAAATGTATGAGTAAATGTGCACCATTGGCTATTCACATTATCAAATTTACAAATCAAAGTAATATATGTACAGTAATGTGTCCAGGCATACAAATGTGTACCATTAGATATTGTTATATTTACATGTTGAAGTAAAATAGGTACCGAAATCTATCCAGATGCGCAAATGTGCATTGTTTGCTATTCACATTTTCAGACTTAAAGGTGTAGGTAACGTGTATGGAAATGTATCAGACAGGCAAATGTGCATCATTAGCTATTCATTTCATTTACAAGAACATGTGCAGGTCATGTGCATAGACCAGTGATTCTCAACCTTTTTCCATATCAAGGACCCTAATTTTGCACATATTAGAGCCACGGACCCCCATTTGATGAGATTTTGTCTCTCAGACCCAAATCTGAGAATATTTTTAGTGTTAGATATGATTTTGTCCAGAATTCCATGACTATCTGTACTGTAGTTAGAGAGATAACAGTGAAACTATTATCAAAACAGTCATTCTTCTACATTCTCTAACTGTGTTAACTTCTTGTAAATGAAATAATGGTGAAGTTTAATAATTCATCAATTTGCTGGGGACCCCCTGGAACGCCCTCAAGCACCCCTGGTGGTCCCCGGACCCCACGTTGAGAGCCACTGGCATAGACACACATCAGACTGTGCCAAGCAGGGCAGATGTATCAGAAGTTCAGAGCATATTGTTGTTGTTGTTTAAAAACCTTCTAACTCCAGTTGTGGTGATTTTCATGTTTTAGCTTCAATTGGAGGATTACTACATGCTCCTCTATGGGCTGAAAACACTCTAAAAACCCCATTGGATAAAATCATAAATGCATGTCGGTCAATCTGAAAACAAGGCTGCTCTCTTCTTTTGGTTCCTGAAAAGTTGACATTTGGAAGATACAGGAACAGTGACAAATATATTGGATCAGAGCAGCTCATACAGACAGTGCAATGCAACCAGGCTTCACCACCCTCCTAGTTGGCTGAGGCTTGGGCCGCTGTGGCAGGAAGCACTGTGAAGCCGGATGGCAGTAGGCAGGAATCAACAAATGAAGAGGCAGAAAAGGAGAGGAAGACCAAGGAAAGGAAAGAGAGAGAGAGAGAGGGAAACCATTATAAAACTTTCATAGGAAGGTTGCCCTGTAATTAAGTGGCATTATGCCTCAGTGGAAGGCAAAGTGCTGAAAGAGGTACAGAGGAATAAAGCAAGGTTGGAGCTCAAGGTTTTCAAGTATGCAAGGGTAATGGATGAAAATGAAGGGTTTCAGTCCAAGGCATTATATACAGTGGCAGCCTTTGTACAAATCCTCATGCACTTATCCTGTATCTGACATCTGACCTGCTGGCACTTCTTTCCTCGATGTTATATAGTTAGGAAATCATTCCTTGTAACCTCCAAATGTTGAAAAGAAAGAAATACTTGTTTTTTTCTGAACAGTTTCCCTTGGGTATAGATCAAGGATGCAGCAGTAGTTCAGTAAAAAGTGGAACTTATTCAAAGACTACATCTGTATATTCATTTTGGGAAAACATGTTTACTTAAAGTTCACCATTTAATATCTCTAAAAGATAGATGATCCAGCCTGTAGCATTGGTACAACCGAGGACTGAAGTTACCCACTATCTCTGAAAAAGCCCCATCAGTCATTGTGTGAGCGCTGGTGTCACGTTTGCAAATGATGGACATCTCAATTTGGAGCGAAACTCCTCAAATGTCCTTCCACATCACCTTATCACACAGACAGACAAACGCCCCGGCATGATGAATTAAAACAGCAAACTATCAGAGTGACAGAGTTAATAGATTTCATGGAACAGGCAATGGCTGCATTACGGATGACAGCTCAAAATGGCGGCCTATGATTGAAAGGGTTGTTGCAGCTATATTGTTTAGAGCGAGGCACCTCGGCTGCTCCATTTGCTTTTAATGGCCTCCATCCCTCCTCTCCGTTACCCAGGAGGCCCGGGGTGGGAGGGGGGGGGGGGGGTGTATCTCTGTTTGTTTGTTGTTTGGTAGTTTCACATCACTGCTTTTGGGTTTTATTGTATATAAAGCACTTTGTAAGCATTGCTTTGAGATAAGTGCTATACAAATAAAGTTATTATTATTGTTATTATTATTATTATTATTATTATTATTACAGTTAACAAATGAGACCATGGTAAAGACCATTGTAGCATCTATCTCACACCAGTGGTAATGTTAGTGCTTTTTATTTCCCATAACTCTGTTGCTTCCTATTGCAAAGAAGATAGATAGACAGACAGACAGACAGACAGACAGACAGACAGATAGACAGATAGATAGATAGATAGATAGATAGATAGATAAACTTTATTAATCCCCCAAGGGAAACTCAGATAGCCACCACGCATAATAAGACAAATAGTGACAAACATTACACTCATCCAATTCAGGACATGAGTGACTGCAGAAGCTGCTGCACTAAACTTGTATCATCACATCAGCACAGTACAAAAGGCATATCAGCCTCATAAAAGAGAACTCATTTATTTACGGTAAATCAATAATTAGTCGCCCGTACACTCAAGCATGCATTCTGCTCTCCTAAGACTCTCCAGTCATCAAAAAGCTTGACAGATCGTTCGGGGGAACAACTCGGCATCACTGAAAGTATATTGCAGTATAAGTTTATGATCGCTGTATACTGGCTTGCTAGGTATGCTGATGAAGGATGAGAGCACCTTCAGCTCCTTCTTCTTCTTCTTCTTCTTCTTCTTGACTCGCAAAGCCCAAATTGCCCCAAAATGGCAGGAACAAGCTACAGAGGAAGAAGAAGAAGAAGAAGACAGAAGCGGTGACGGGAAACTGGCTTCAGTCGGCACCGCAGGAGCAACAGAGGCTGTGCGTCTATTTCTCATGTATATCGGTGTCATTAGCTCATTATGTCACCGCTCTGCTCTGCCTCCCCGCATCATCTCTCATTCCCTCTCTTCCCTCTTCCTCCGGTCGCCGCTTTCATCCCCTAATGGAACGACGGCGGACCCCAATCAGCGGCAACTTGTGAGGGAGGCGAGTCACATCTAAGAGAGGAGAGGAGATGAAGGCAGAGAGAGAGAGAGAGAGAGAGAGAGAGAGAGAGAGAGAGAAGGCTGTCGGCATATAGAAGGAGAAACTATGGATGTGAGAAAGTGATAGAGAAGGAAAGAGAGAGAGAGAGAGAGAGAGGCTGGGAAGGAAAGAGATGGATGACGAAGGGAGGAACAGCAGTTGAAAACAAAGCGTTGAGGGTATTGCTCTAATATAGGGAGAGCCTTGAGCGGTGTGATCCATCATCGAGGTCTCCCTGTCTCTTTCTCTTAGACACTCATAGACACACACCTGCACACACACACACACACACACACACACACACACCTACTAGCTCCCTGCATATTAAAACGGATGTGCAAGGTCACAGTCAAAGGCTGTTGGAGGCTTTATTCTTGGGCATCTGTGTGAAGTAAGCTGGGGAGGAGGCTCAAAAGGGTGTGTGTGTGTGTGTGTGTGTGTGTGTGTGTGTGTGTGTGTGTGTGTGTGTGTGTTTCACCTGCTTATACCCCACTCTAGCAAAGTAACTGCCCGTATGTGACACAATACATTAACTTGCATCACTTTGCCCTCTTCAAACATCGATCCAGTTATCATATTTCATCTGCTTTACCTGTTCGTCTCTCTCTCTCTCTCTCTCTCTCTCTCTCTCTCTCTCTCTCTCTCCCTCTCTCTCTTTCTCTTTAACATTTATCTGAAAACGCTGCATGGCTCCAAATATTAATGGGCTCAGCTGTCTGGGGAATTTAGTAATCGCTTGTCACCGGTGATTGATCCGCCCCCCTTTCGGAAATGGATGGCGTGTTGAAGCGAGCCCCGCGGCGCGCGCTTAGCCGGGAGAACAGGCGGAAAACGACAGCTAGCCGCTATAGAGCCAAGTGTCGCGTGAAGGCTGGAGGTGAGGAAGAGGAGGAGGAGGAGGGCGGCGTTTTCACATGCTACCGCTCATTTGTACAGTAACCTCGACGCCCAAGACATGACCTGGAGCTCATCAATCATAAATGTCACACACACCTCATCAGCTCATTAGCAGGTATACCCACAGTGTGAAATAATTGGAGGCGTGATTTCAGTGTCAAAAGACAGTAATGGGCCCTCAGAGAGATTTAGGACTTGGCTGTCATTTTACTAGCTGACGGGAACACTTTGGCAGTAGCTTTCTAGTGAGTGTGTGTGTGTGTGTGTGTGTGTGTGTGTGTGTGTGTAAATCACTTCAGTCTTTTAAGTCACTTCTTAAACCCCCATTTCTTTCTATATTTTATTCCTTTATGGGAATTATGTGATAGCTAAATTGCCCAAATCATAATGTGGATAATCTGTACAATACTGTGTCTTAGGTGTCAGGTGTTAGTGTTGATATGTTTATATGTATGTTGTATTTGTTTGATAAATGAAAAAACATTTCTTTAAACTTGAATTCTGTAACAGTTTTAAGATTCTTAATTAGGCTATTTGATTTCATTAATTTAACTAATTTATTACTGACTAATTTTATATAATCTTTTGTTTTATAGTAGTTCCTATAATGCCTTGCAAAGACCTTTCTGAAAAGCTGCAATTCAAATAGGCTATTATTTTAATAGAGTTCATTGTTGTATTATTATGGTCATCATTATGTTTGTGTGTGTGTGTGTGTGTGTGTGTGTGTGTGTGTGTGTGCGTGCGCTGGGTGTTTTGTAAATCTCATATTGAAGGAGAGCAGCCAAGGTCAGCCAGTGATTATTGACAGAGATTATCATCAGAGAGATGATGGATGGCAGCGCTGTGTATTGATCTGTCCAGTCCTTCACACCCCGGCTCTTCCTGTCTATTCACTAGTCAAGGTGGCAGCGGCTCACAGTCAAACAGTCAGTATTGTGTTTGACAAGTCCAATTCATATCTGTTTACCGGCTAATCAGGCTAACCAAGGCTAGCAGTAAATGCAGAGCGATTGGTTTCGGCAGTCAGTGGCTTCATATTGTGATGATATGGTTTGGGAAATTGTGACGCACAATTCTGCTGTTTAAACTGATGATAACAAGCTAATTTTAAATAACGCTGACAACTCTGACAAAATGAGGTATGGTAGGAATATTATTTGAAAATTTCTGTTTCGTTTGACATCACACCCAACATTATCATTAATTTGATTATTTAACGTGTGATTTTGCATACGTGAGCCATATTGTGATATATATCGATATCAATATATGGACTTCCGGTTGGCGGAGAATGGAGTAGACGTGTGATCCACTAGCTCCCGCAAAAAGCAGCTATTTTCCATTTTAAACCCTACATACTTTTCTACAAAGACCACTGTCGGTGCCATAACCTCCATCTACAACATCAGTTCACCAGAAAAGATATCCAAATTGGGGAAACAAGCCAAAAAAAAGGTGTCATTAATGAGCTCTGCTGACCAAGCTAATGTTAGCAGGGAAGCTAGCCTAACAATGACAGAGATATCGGTGCTTCTGGAACAACACTTTAAATCCTTTGCAAATTTGGACACCAAACTGGACAAGATATCAATATATCACATATAGCCCTAATTTGAGGTGTTTATCTTACATAGTAACATCTGAGTACAAATGTTTTAGACAAGGTATGCTGATATTATGGCGTTAACGTTAGCTTAACTTTAGCTAACAAGTTTAGCTAACACTGTTACTGTTACTCTCACTTTACTCAATAGGGTTTGGCTAGCAGATGATGCAGTTAACAAATAAATATATATGAATATGAATAATGGAATTTGGGATTTTTTTCAGGTTTTTCCAGTCATAGCGGGTGTGTTCATTTGTCAAGCTGGCTTTCCTTGATCATAAAGCGCTACGGGAAACTCTGCAGTCTGTCGCTCTTTCTCTCTGTCAGCATATCTACTTTTTGGTTACTTGTCTGTCTCTCTCTCTCTCTCTCTCTGGTTACAGCTCTTTCTTTCCATCAGTCTATCTACCTTTCTATGTCTGTCTGTTTATCTACTTGTCTTCCTGTCAGTCTAGCTACCTTTCTGTCTGTCTGTCTGTCTGTTCATCTACTTCTTTCTGTCTGTTTATCTACTTCTTTCTGTCTGTATCTGTTTATCTACTCCTTTCTGTCTGTCTGTCCGTCTGTCTGTTTGCCCTGTCCTCCTCCCCTCTTTATTTCTCTACTCCTGCTTCTGCCTTCTGGCCCCTCTTCCTCCATCTATCTTGGTTGTTTTTCTGTCTTGTGCCTCTTGTTTTGCAACTACTACAATATAATTGCCAGCGATAACAAACCTCCCTCAGTGTCTGTTCTGTGAGAAAGTTCTCCATCTTTCTCTCTCTCTTGCCCTCTTGGCAAGATGTAATTGGATCAGAGGAGGGTGAAGGGAAGCTCCTCCTTGTGGTTTCCTCTGGTCTGTTGGTGGCTGATAAACACAGGAGCCACGCATGATGCAGTCGAGTGTCACTCTACTTTACGTCTCTCTCTCTCTCTCTCTCTTTCTCTACGTCTCTCTCTGTGTCTGTGTTTTATCAGTTTGACAGAGCCGGGCCATCCTCACGGTGATTACAACTCATTAAACACCCTTCACGGACTTGTCTGGCTGTAATAAACAAATAGAGGACTTAATCCAAAATAGATTGGCGAAAACTCGGCCATGGCAGTGCGTGTGTGTGTGTGTGTGTGTGTGTGTGTGTGTGTGTGTGAAGTAGGTAAAAGAGAAGACGGCTGGCGGGATTAGATGAAGTAGGAGGAGAAGAAGGGTAATTAGCTCAGGCTAATTCTCCCATGTGAAGGTTGATCCAGCTGAGAGTGCGAGTTAAGACGCCCACAAACTTGTAATGAGTTTTTCTGTCTGTGCTGTTTCATGTACAGCCTCCAGTTTGTGCTGGAAGACACCTGAGGCGGTATTACCTTGCACCGCAGCACAATGCAGTTGGAGGTAATTAGGGTAAACACGCGCATGTTCGGGTGTCAGGTGTAATACTGATGTTGTGGTAAGTGGTGGAGCTCAGCAGTTTGTTGAACCACAGTGGAAGCCATTTTAAAAGCCCCCCCCCATGCATTTATCCTGCTTCGATGCTGCATTAGTACCAAAGGCAATTATGTCCAGAACGTTATAAAGTGGAGCCACACTGTAAAACAAAACTCTCCAAAAGGAAATATAAAGCAAGGGATGGTTGGACTTTATATGAGCAACTACAAAACCAAACCCCTTCATTTTATCCCTGAAATGTCCTTAATTTATCCATTACATAAATGTTAATTATCCATTAAAACAACATAGCTTTTAAAGTAAACATTACTGTCATGGGTTTTTAAGGGATGTATTCATGGGTTGATGGCATTCGTAATCAAGGGATTTTTTTTTGCATGGTTTACAGGGTTATTAATGAATGGGAAAGTTCCTGTCTTTGAAAAAGTAAAGTAAAAAATTAAAGGAGTGTTTTAGGGGGTTTTGATGGAGTCTCCTCTATTAAGTGAATTAATGTAAAATAATGCAAATGTTAGGTTATTTTAAGGGATTAGCGGTTCGTAGTGTTCTGCCCTACAAAAGTAAACAGCAGTGACTATTTTGAGTTTTTCAAAGGTCAAACTTCATGACTCAAGTTTGGATTTCATTTGAACAAAAATCACACCCATAGGTGCTGCTAAATAATATATCATCCACCTCTGCACCTAGGCAAGGCAAGTTTATTTCTATGGCACATTTCGTACACACAGGCAATTCAAAGTGCTTTACACAAGGTATATAAGACATTAGATAAGAAATGTAGGATAAGATAAATACAAAACAAATATAAAGAGATAAAGTGTATACGAAGAGAGAATAAATGAAGTTTTGAGCCTCGTTTTAAGTCTTGTGGAAGTTTGTTCCAGCTCTATGCAGCAGAATAACTAAACTCTGCCTTACCATGGTTAGTTTTAACTCTGGGAATAGTCAGCAGACCGGACCCAGATGACCAAGAGATGTATTTTGGTCCTAAACCACTGAGCGATTTGTAGACGACCAGCAGCATTTTACAGTTCATTCTTTGACAAACTGGAAGCTGGTGCAGAGAGCTGAGAACTGATGGATCTAGAGTACTGTTGTCAGGACAGGAGATAATGAAGATGGGTAAATACACCAGCTATTTGTGCAATTTAAAACATGACAAATACAAGCAGCATCAAAAAACAAACAAGCCCGTAAAGTTGATCTATAGGCCGTCATAACACATAAAAACATCTGCAGAGACAAATGCAAGGCGAGGCAGTCGTACTGGCAGGCGGCTGCACAGAAAGACAAGACTAACAACTGATTTGAATCCATTTGATTTCTTTTAGACTGCTTCTACTGCAGCTCGTTTGTGTGCAGAAACCCACGAGTTAGATATTTTGATTCATTTTTTTAAGCTATGATCACTGCATTGGCTTCCTGTGTGCCAAAGAATTGAGTTTAAAATTCTGTTGCATGTTTATAAAGGACTTAATGGGTTTAGGACCAAAATACATGTCTGATCTCCTTCGATGTCATGAACCCGTCAGACCCCTCTGGTCTTCAGGTGCTGGTCTGCTTACTGTTCCCAGGGTCAGAACAAAGCATGGAGAAGCAGCTTTTAGTTTTTATGCTCCTCTAGGGCAACACTCATCTGCATTGTAATATTCATTTATTTATATCTTTTTTATTTTCTTTTAAATGTGATTTTAATGCACTTTTCACTTTTCTAATCCTCTTTTTCTGCACTAGATTACTTTTTAACTCTTTTATCTTGTGGATCTCTTGTCTGTAATTTTGCACTTTTTAATTGTAAATTTTTTACCTTTACTGTATTTTTTATTACTCTGTAAAGCACTTTGAATTGCCTCAGTGTATGAAATGTGCTATACAAATAAAGCTGCCTTGCCTTGCCTAAGCTGCCCATATTAATGAAACCTGTGTGCTGTTACCAGTAAATAAGGAGTTGTAATTCGTCGCTGTGTCTACATGATCAAGTGTTGTTAGCTTTCAATTCACAAGGAGACAGAAGAGAAATGGAAGCAGACAGATTTACTGGTTCTGACAGACAGGAGCAGGGATGAAAGACTCCCAGCGTTATAGAAGAAGATTTTGTTAGGATCGAGTAATGTTTGTGGAATAATAACATAAAAGACTGTCGTTTAAATGAAATAGGTAAGTAACTTTATTGGCGCCGGGCTCACTCAGCGCAACTGTGGTCTCCTTTTAAAGCAAGAGTATCTACACAGGTATACTTTAACTATTCCAGCAGAAGCACCGTACCCAGAACAAGCTCCGTTCAGAGAGGCTATTAAACCGCACTCGTCTTATTTGGGGCTTATTCGTTGATCGAGGAATCAATGGCCCTAAATGGTCTCTGTCTGTGGCTTTCATTACGCCCAGACTTTCCTTTTAGCCCGATTGTTCGATCATTATTAAGCGACGCAATTAATGACGCAAGGGAATAGAGCGCACGGCAGCGTCTGGTTCAAGTGGTTTTGATTTTACTGTCGCTGAGCGCCGATGGAGAGGAGGCGGGCGGGGTATTTGGTTGATAGGTATGGATTTGGTAGTTTTCGTTGGCTGACTTAAGGGCCACACCTGTCAATCTTTGGTATATGTGTGTGTGTGTATGTGTGTGTTTGTCTATCTTACCTCCTCACTCGTATTCTAGCCTTAATATGAGATTCTAACACTAGTGAACTGCCTGCTTCTGAACACTGAGATTCCCAAGTCAACAGCATTGAGATCGTTATGTTTGGACGACCTGACCTATTGGATGACTCTGATGGTCCTCTTGGCCCTTTAGCTTCTTACAATCGATCTATTGTTAAGAATCTTGGTGTGATTTTTGACAGTTCCTTCAAAGTTGATAAACAGATTAGTTCAGTTGTCAAAACTGGCTTTTTTCAGTTAAGACTTTTAGCCAAGGTAAAGGCCTATCTCTCTCCCAAGGATTTCGAGAGAGTTATTCATGCTTTTATTACCTCTCGGTTAGACTATTGTAATTCTTTGTATGTGGGTGTAGATCAGTCGTCTAGGGCTGCAACTAATGATTATTTTCATTGTCGATTAATCTGTCGATTATTTTCTCGATTAATCGATTAGTTGTTTGGTCTATAAAATGTCAGAAAATGGTGAAAAATGTGGATCAGTGTTTCCCAAAGCCCAAGATGACGTCCTCAAATGTCTCGTTTTGTCCACAACCCAAAGATATTCAGTTTACTGTCATAGAGGAGTAAAGAAACCAGAAAATATTCACATTTAAGAAGCTGGAATTGACTTATTTTTCTTAAAAAATTACTCAAACCGATTAATCGATTATCAAAATAGTTGGCGATTAATTTAATAGTTGACAACTAATTGATTAATTGATTAATCGTTGCAGCTCTACAGTCGTCTCTTCGTCGTCTGCAGTTAGTACAAAATGCAGCCGCTCGTCTTCTAACTGGAAAAAGAAAGCGTGATCACATAACACCAGTATCAGCCTCCCTCCACTGGCTTCCTGTCCGTTCCAGGATTGATCTTAAGATTTTATTGCTTGTTTTTAAGGTTTTAAATGGGCTGGTGCCACCTTATCTAGCAGAACTCTTGCATCACCATACTCCAGTTAGAGCACTGAGGTCGACCAACCAGACGCTCTTGGATGTTCCCAGATCTAGGCCTAAAAACAAAAACAGAGGCAACCGAGCCTTTGCGGTGGCTGCCCCTAATCTCTGGAACAGCTTACCTCTTCATATAAGAACTGCTCAGACCCTAGAAACCTTTAAGTCTCTGCTGAAGACCCACCTCTTCTTGTTGGCTTTTAATTCGAGTTGAGCTTGACACCTTGACTTCATCTTCTATTGTGCCGCAATTCTTTTCATTTCTTTTCGTTTATTGTTTTAAATGCGCTATACAAATAAACTTTGACTTGACTTGACTTGACTTGAGGAAAACTATTATGTTCAGTAGTTCGAAGGGTAGAACATTAATTTTCACTATAGTCAAAACTTTAGTCAGATTACAATTACATAGCGATGGGATAATATGTTTATCTCACGATACGATTCAATACACGATATGGGGTTCACGATTCAATACAACCAGAGTTATATTTATTTCTGAGCCACAAATGTTTCTAGTGATGGCACTGTCTTACTAGAATGTAACAACATTTTAAAAATTTGGATATAATTCGGATGGAGAGCTTGTGAAATTGTGATGGGCAAGCCGTCTCATCACGTATTGTCACATTTTTGTATTGCGATATGTTGAATTTCGATATATCGTCCCATCCCTACAGTTATGTCATTTTAGTCATATTGATTTGATTTAGTCACCGCCTAAAATGGCATATGATTTTAGTTGTCTAAAACAGTAACATTATAGATGATGAAAATACATCTACTGCAACAAGTCTTTAAATGTAAAGCTCTTTAATTCATATCTGGGAGCTGTTTTTGGAACATTGTCAAGATGTTGTCCTCTGTACATTAATGCATGTCTGTGATTGGATAATATAAACTGTGGTCTTTCTAAGTTTTAACAAAACAGAAACTGTTTCCAAAATCACATCAGTAACACAAAAGTATAACAGTAAGCTTTTTTTTCTTGATTTGAAGAAGACTAATGGCTTCAAAGATCCATTATTCCACAAGAAGAAGTGATTTATTTCGAGGCCGGTCCCGACCCCCAGGTGACAGCCGCTGTATTAACCAACTGCTGAGCTGCTGGTCCGCTGTGTTCCCGCTTGGACTGATGATCTGAACAGTCTGCCCCGATGTTCTGTTATCTGTTATATCATGTGGAGCTTATTCTCAGATTATCACCGAAAGATGCGTCTAAATACCAGAGTAAGAGTAGCAAATCGATCTTCTAAATCAGTGATTCTCAACCTTTTTCATATCAAGGACCCCTAATTTAGTCCATATTAGAGCCACGGACCCCCATTTGATGAGATTTTGCCTCGCAGACCCAAATCTGAGAATATTTTATTTGTCCAGAATTCCCATCTGTATTATAGGTAGAGGGATAACAGTGAAACTAATCATTCTTCTACACTCTCTAATTGAGTTAACGTCTTGTAAATGAAGTTATGCTGAAGTTTAACAATTCATTAAACTTTCCGGGGACCCCCTGGAACCCCCTCAAGGACCCCTGGTGGTCCCCTGACCCCACGTTGAGAACCACTCTTCTAAATGACCGTTTCCCTGTCATTTATTTTGGCTGGTGTTTGGTTTGTGGAAGTAGATGAAAACACTAATCCAGTCCAGTTCTTCCGATCAGCTGATGTGTGTGTTTGTCTTCTGTCTCCTCAGCTCTCCTCCTCCTGTACGACGTCACCAACAAAGCTTCCTTCGACAACATCAGGGTAAGAACAAGAATACTTTGACACATCAGTCTGCCTGTTTCTCTTCGTCTCGCTCATCGTCTTCTCCTCTTTGATACGAGTCTCTGCCATTCAGAGATACAGTTAATCAATAACATACTTGTGGCCTGTGGCCTCGTTCTGGTGGCAATAACTTCAATCTAGCAGAACCTCACATATGTTATTTCTGTATGTTATTTCATGTACAACATTTTTACAGTAGGATCAAACTTTAAACAAATACACCAACTTTGGGTTTTAATTTAATAATTATGTTTTGGCCAACAAAAATTACTTCCTAGTTACTAAGCAATAAACATCTTGCTTGCTTAAAGGATACTATTGATGTAATTGTTTGCTGATAGAATTTGCTGAGCGGGCTGTTTCAAGTCATCAGGATCAGCCGTCCCTTTTAGCCTATAATTATTGATCAAATTCAGTTTCCGAACTGTTGAGTAGGCTGTTTCAAGTCAAAAGAATCAGCAGTTTCTGTGCCCTTTTAGCATGTAATTATTGATACAGTTCAGCTTCTGAACTGCTGAGCGGTGTGCCATCCCTTTACCCTGTGGCTGTTGAGATCAACAGTGAGTTTAGAAATGATTTATTAACTTTTGGAAACTCGAGATGCCGTATATCTAAGTGTAGGTACAGGGTAGTGTAGGTGACTACAGGTATGTTTGGTGTTGAGGAGATGCCAGAACCTCCTGTTGATCCTTCTGGAGGCATCGTGGGCCTAATTCAACCAAACATCTGTGATGGGAGGAGACCACCTGAAAACCCGAGTGACAAACCTGCACTCACACACTCACACACTGTGACATTTAGATTAGGAGGCTGGTGAATGGTGCTGCCTGTCTGATGCTCCTGTAGGTTCATTAACAGCAGATCCCGCCATTTGTGGGTTAATGCATCGTTCTTTTCACATCTGACTTGGGCTTTTTGTATGAAAGCTAACCCTGGATTATGCCACAAAGGATCAAATCCAGTGTATTGGTAAATGCATTCCATCATAACTAGAAGGGCACTCGGAGAGCGCAGACCTCCGCCAAGGTTCGTGCTATTATTGCTTGTTCGTGAGTCGGATCCGGATCCGCTCCAAAATTTAATGGGTTCTTCCTTGGCCCATGCCACACCCTTCCACGAAGTTTCATGAAAATCGGGCCAGTAGTTTTTCCGTAATCCTGCTAACAGACAAACAGACAAACAAATAAACAGCACCGAAAACATAACCTCCTTGGCGGAGGTAATAATAATGATAATCTTTATTTATATAGCACTTTTCAAAACAAAGTTACAAAGTGCTGCACAAACAAATCAAGAGACAACAACAATCAAGAGAGATGTAAGAACAAAGAACAGAACAATAGATGAGTTAAAAGTAAAAGAAAACATATAATAAGAAGAATAAAGCACTAAAAGCAAAAAGGTAAGATAAACAGATCCAGGGTTAACAACAAATGGAATAAAATATCAGGCAAGGCAACAGGGTTAAGAAATGAATAGAAGTAAAAGGTTAGAAAAAGGCCTTGCAATAAAATTACATTGTAAACAAGGCACATGCAGTTCGAGTTGAACGGTACAAGTTCATATATTTCAGTTATAAGCACTCATGGAACGCCTCTCGTCCAATCAAAATGCACGGCTGGAAACAAATGTGTAACTTAAAGTCTCGGCTGGGGATCGGACAATGAAGCGGACAGCGGACGATGAAGACAGTGAGGACGATGAGGGTGGCGACAAAGGACGAAGAGCGTGGGGGGGGTACAGATAAAAAACTGGTCATTTTCCCCCAAATGGGTCCATCTCTCTCTCTGCAGTCACAGCGTGTGTCTCCTCCCAGCTCCGGCTCTGAATCCGTCCCGCTGTGATTTTCATGCCATCTCCGGCCCCATTTGGTGCGACTCCTCTCAGCCCTTGTAGGTGCATTACGCTCCTTTGATTAACACAGAGCGGCGTTTAGACCAGAATATGGCCATTATAAATGTGTGTGTGTGTGTGTGTGTGTGTGTGTGTGTCTGTCTGTGTCTTAAACATCAAGGAGAGGAATAGCTCTGTAGCCATCTGGCAGGCCTGCTGCACTTGCATCTGGAGTGTGTGTGTGTGTGTGTGTGTGTGTGTGTGTAGGTGGGTTTGTGTGAGTCTACACCATGCAAACTCTTGGGTATGCATGTGTGAAGTGTCTGCATGACCTGAGTGTGTGTGTGTGTGTGTGTGTGTGTGTGTGCACGTGTTCAAGTGCCTTCATTAAGAGAGGATGAGGAGCAGTCCTCAGAGAGAAACAGGCTCACAGCTTTTTCTTGGTTTCTCTCTGAACAGCTGGCTATCATCATCATGCTGTTAATAGTTTGCATACATCACTCTGTATCAGGTAGTAGAAAGCCTCAGATCTAATATGGATGGAAAGCAGAAGAGGAGAGAAGAGGATGAGAGATAAAGGGTGTGAAGGGATGAAGGTGTAGCAGTCATGTTAAAGTAAACTTCAGGACATTATCATATAAAGAAAGGTCCGTTTAGATACTCTCTATCATTTATTGCTACAACACAACAGTGATTAAACCTATATCCACTTCATTAAAGCTTTTACATTGTCTGTTCTGAACAGCTGGTGTCTGGTAGCTCTTAAGTGATGCGTGTTACATTCCCGGCTTGTTTGAAATAAACAGAAGAAGAAGAACTGGGTAGTTAGCATGAGCAGTGATAGCCACCATGGCTGAACAGACGATGAAGATGAACGCACTTAGTCAGATACCTGAGCCACAAAATTTACTTTGAAAGCAAATAGAAAGAGCAATGGCACTATCAATATTATCTGACATATTATCTCACTGATTTATGTTCCCCCAACATGGAGATTGCTTTTGCTGAACTCAAACAAAATGTCAACTTATAAAACCTACAGTGGTTTTAACTTTAGCTACATCCTCTGTTTCGGAATAGGCTCTCATCCTCTTCTTCAAGAGCAGCCAACACATTTATCATCCATTTTTATTAACTTTATCCCTTTTGTTACTTCAGGTTACCTAGCTAATGCTAATCAGATAGCATGTAAGTTGCCAGAGCTGCATTTTTCATCTGATCTTAAATGTGTAGAAATTTCAGAATCGGGTTCTGGGTGTATCTCCCTCGTTATGAGCTCGCTGCTCGGCTGTGTGGCGTGACTAAAACACACAGTATGTTATTTCTGCCACTAGGTGTCTCTCAATCAAAACAATAACAAAAGACGTAGTTTGATGACGTTGTGAAGTAGCGTGGGATCATGGGAGTTTTTTTTATGGGGACAGCTTCGGATCCATCACAAGTGAGCAATAAAAACAACAGAATGAAAAAAACAACAGAGCGGCTAGCTAGCTAGTTGGCCGACTTCCTTCCTCACTCTCTGACGGATCATCTGGTGTTTCCCGTGTTTCCCCGGAAATTAGGGGGTAAAGGGGATATGACGCCATGACAGGAAGTTAGGGGGTAAAGGGGATATGACGCCATGACAGGAAGTTAGGGGGTAAAGGGGATATGACGCCATGACAGGAGACCAAATGAAACGCACCGTTACCTTGAATAAAATTACGGATTTCTCTGGGTTTGAACATTGTTGGAAACATTTGGGATAATGTAAGTACACAACGCAAAAAAATATATAACATAGGCCTAGTCGTTTTTAGATATTTTAATGCGGAAATGTCACATATTATAACTTTAAAAAAGTTTGAAACGCGTGAGGTTCCCACAGCCACAAGCGGCCTGAACAGGTCTTGGTGAATTTCTTTGCCTGGCCATATTCCTCAGATCTGCAGGAGCATCTCCACACTGCCACATATTCCTGTACTTACAGCATCAAAGCAGGCAGGAAGAGGAACAGAGGAGATGATCTGAAAGACAGAGTCACATGTTAACAGCTCATATACTATATCAGTCTTTTTGCCATGTGTCGGAAAGCCTTTGATGAAACCTGGGAACGAGAGAGGAGGTGTAAAGGCATGAACAAGTAGGAGTATGTTCAAAGTATAAAAGCTTCAGACGGGACTTCTGGGTGTCACTTATTGATTTTTGTTTTCTGCATTTGAAAGCAAGCGGCAGTAGTAAACGGCCTGTGTATCATCTGTAATACCACTACACAACTCCAGTGTTTGAATATGGGCTCACAGGATGCATCGTCTTTACCTTGGGGTGGTTTTTCTCTGAATTATGCAGAACTATAACAAAGCCTTTTAATCATGTTTCTCTATGTGTTAGGTGATCTGCGGTATTTAATTTATCCTTTCCTTCCTTCGGTTCAGCTGTTAATCACAGAATGATAATCAACTTTCTGCCATTTGAGTGTAACTGATTCCCTGCTAACTCTCCTCCACATGTATAATGCGTCCGGCCCGCTACACTCTTGGGTTTCACCTGTATGGAAGGGCTAGCATGCCATTAGCATTTTAACTTGGAGATTACACATAAGACGCCGTTAGCATTTCAAATAAATGGCTCCGAGGCTCAGCAGCAGGTGCAGACACAGAGGGTGGCTAGTGGACTGTCTCTGTGTGTGTGTGTGTGTGTGTGTGTGTGTGTGTGTGTGTGTGTGTGGGCTGTAATCCCTGTGGAGGGGTTAGAGAGCACACCTGTTCAGCACAGTGCTGAACTAGCTCAACCTGCGAGACACACACACACACACACACACACACACACAATTTGGGCTTGTTAATGTTAATCAATTCTAATCACAGTGATTGAAGTGCAGAGTATACAGGCCTAGCAAAGTGCGCGCACACACACACACACACACACACACACACACACACATACACACACACACACACACACACACACACACACACATCCTTGTACTTCTATCCTTATGAGGACCAACAGTTGACTACATTCTTTCCCTAACCTCTAAGCTGTCATTAACCCTCAGCACTGCATGCCTTAAATCTAATTTAAATTCTAAACCCAAGTCCTAACCCTAAACTTGTCTCTTTTAAAGCTCTGTTGAACTGTGGTAGTGTCTTGGGTTGTGTATCTTCCTCCATGATAAAACCCCCAAATCAGTGATTCTGTGATCTGTTGCTCCGGTGAGCTGGAGAGAATGGAGAATTGTGTTTTTCTCTCTCTCTCCATTCACTGCCATTGTATGGAGGAACGGTCTGAAAATCACACTTCTAGCACATAAAGGAATGCCGACAAAGCAGATTCTGACATTATATAAAAAGTTAATCTCTTTCTTTATGTTTATTAAAGATCCCATATTGTGTAAAACAGGATTCCCCTTGTCTCTACGATTATAAAGGAGTTGGATGGTCTATCTAAACATGGTGAAAGTATCAAAACGCACGGTCGCCAACTAAATCCACACAATCCATATTAGAAAAGCGAGCCTCTAAACAAGCCGTTTGGACTTCCGTAACTTTGTGGCGTCACAAAGGTTCGCTCATTATCATTTTTGTAAGAAATAATAGACTAACAAAGTGTTTTTTTCAAAGCGGTTGAGCGGTTGTCATTGTTTATTACCGGAGAGTTTTCCCTACCTGTAGCTGCCGGGCCGCGGCGTCTCACGTTTCACTCTTGAAACGGTTAGCCAATCGGAACAGAGGGGTCGTTAATATTAATGAGCCTTAAAGACACAGCGACAGAAACAGCCTGTTCTTGGTAAGGCTCAGAGAGATGCTGGAAAATGAACGTGGAAAAATGGATTGAGAGTGTTTTTGGTTCATGACACCACACACACAGCTTTGAATGGACCTCAACACTGGAAAGTGGAGAATATGGGACCTTTAAACCTTTCAGATTGAACAAGTGTAACACCGAAATCCAGCCGGAAGAAACATATACCGATGGAAAATAGCACGTTTATCAATAATTGTTAATATGTGAAAAAAGTGTGAGATAGGACTTTGACAAAGCAGATTCTGCGAATATATAAAAAAACAAGTCTCTCACTTTTTTCCGCCTCTTTACAATCTTTTTTCACAGTCTGTGGTTCATCCATGTGCCACTCTGTTCTGGTATGCGTGTGCATTCAAGGATACTGCAGCACGCATTCAGATACATACAGTACATCCCCACACACACACACACACACACACACACACACTCATGTCGTCCATTGTGTTAAATCCATTAGCAGCGGAGCCGATGATGGGCGATGAAGAAGAGCGGAAGAGTCTCTATACACCGTCACAAGCACTCCTCTACCTCCAAGGCCATCTCTCTCTCTCTCATTCTCTCTATTATTCTCTCTCTCCAGGGTTTTTATGTCCCTCTTTCACTCCTCTTTCCGCTCTCTTCACACCATCTGTAACCATGACCACAGCGACTACTGCTTTCCATCTGTCTCTCTCCCTCTCTTTCTTTCTTTCTATCTCAGTAGTACAGTGTAGGTGTTTTGTCCATATTGCGCTTTGCATGCTATTCTGTTTTATTGTGTTTTTATTGGCTGTTTGACATCATGCCCAGGGACAGCAGTTGTAAACACTGTCCCTGGGCATGATGATCCCAAACACAATATGAAATAATAATAATAAATACTCTTGCTTCTTGCCTCTCTGTTGGTCTGAGTGGAGAAAGGCCTTGGAGGGACGGCAAATTGCACTTTAGCACTACCATCATTCTGTGTATGCATGTGTGTGTCTGTATGTATGCATGTGTGCGTGTGGGTGTGCATATCATTGGTGATTTTCATGTTTTAAATTGAAGGATGACATGTTCATTTATGGCCTGATAAAGTTCTACAGCCCTTGGGTTTGCAAAAACCATTGGATAAACTGAAAAATGCCTGGTGGTCAAGCTGAAAACAAAGTTGTTTTTGTTAGTTCCTGAAAAGTTGACATTTTGGAGATTTGAGGTTTTCACTCGACAGACGCAATATGCATATCTGTGGATGTGTGTGTGTGTGTGTGTGTGTGTGTGTGCTTGTGCGTATGTGAGCATGTTTGCTTTTGTCAGAGATAAGCAGCAGCATTGTTGGATCACAAAGGAAAGTACTTTTCTATGATGGTGGAAAAATAATCAACTTGTCAAAAGTGTCAAGTGATATTTGAGGAACAGACTATTTTGAGACTCGCTTGTCAAAAACAAACTTCATCTCTGTGTGAGCGACACCATGTTATATCAACTCTCTCATTTCCCTCTCGTCATCCCAGCGCTCCATTTTCTCCCCTCTCTCTTCCTCTCTCTCTCCCCTCTCCCTCTCTCTTCGTCTCTCTCTCTCCCCCTCTCTCTTTCTCTCTCTCTCCCCCTCTCTTTCTCTCTCTCCCCCCCTTTTTCTCTCTCCCCTCTCTTCCTCTCTCTGTCTCCCTCTTTCTCTCCCCCCCCCTCTTCCTCTCTCTCCCCTCTCTCTCTCCCCCTCTCTTCCTCTCTCCCTCTCTCTCTCCCTCTCTCTCTCGCTCTCTCTCTCATTCCCTCCTATTTGATTTCCAACGTTCACATCAAAGAGAGCGAGTCTTCCTGTCGTTCAGCACAGCTGACATTCAGCCCGCCATCCGCAATACCTGCAGAATATTACTGTCAAGGTGATAATCCTCGCTCCTTTCCATGTGACAGTAATGCTATCATGTAATAATAATGAATAATAAACCATAGACTGTATATACACATGTAGAGTAGCACTCTGTAAACATATCAAAGCTGTAAATACACACAAATGCATCAGTGTACTGTATATACACAGATTGAACTGAACTAGTTTGTGTTCATTGGAAAACACTGAAGGGACAACATGATGCAATTTAGAATCATGGCTGTAATTGTTTTGGTAAAATTTAATAATGTCGGGAAAAAAAACAATTCTCTCTGGATAATCGAAATAAGTACTTCATTCATTCATGTAAACAGGATTATTATGTTGAGTTGTCAAATTATTAATTATGTAAACAGCTTAATTGGACTATTGCTTTACTTGCAGTATTGGCAGTAGTCACATAATTATGTTTGTGTAAATATAATCATTGTAATGCTTCAGGTTGTGAAAAGAACCCAGCCTCAAATACAGCCTCATATCAGAGTTTTACAGCTGCTGTAGCACCAGACACACTGTTAGACACACACACACACTCATGCAAACACATATTGTACGTACACACACACACACACACACACACACACACAGACACTCACGCAGAGTTTATTGTTATTGACCAGCACAGTTCAGCATAGACACCAAAGAAAAATCATTAAATCATTAAATCACTGAAAGCCTTTTCACACCAGGGAGGATTTGTTGTTCAAAAGATTCACACAGCAATAAAATAAAAATCGATTTGATGGACTCCTGGTGTCAGCTGGCACGGAGTGTCCGGAAAACAAGGAGCGGACTCCGATCCTGCAAAACTGTAATCAGAGGGGACTTTTCATATAATCTTCATTTTAACATTTGCATTTTCTCATTGCAATGGTACGACACAAATTTTATAATTAATCTGTTGTCAGATAACTGGACATGAGGCGTGAATGAAAATATCTGTTTTCACTGACAGTAGAATATTAATTTCAATAAGATTCAGAATGTTCTGGTCATATAAACTTAAGTCTTAAATCATCTGGAGCAGGATTTTCAGGTAAAATCAAGTAAACATTTTCGACAAGGATTCAAATTCATGGCTGTGAATTATACGTATCAAATCAGGTTTGTCCTTCTCTTTCTCGCAGTTTAACTGAAACAACACAAATGAAACCGTTCATACAAAGTTGTCTACTTGATAAATGCATTTACTGAACATACCGACATGGAGAAAATTTGGTCGGTGAAAAAATGGTAAATACTACTTGGGTGGAGCCAAATAACCTCAAAGAGACGCTTGAAAATGTGAGTCTCAGTCCTCTAACAAGAGAACTGCAGTGTGGTTCATTAGGAGTGAGAATGTAACTGACCGGCTACAGAAACCAACCCCAAAACATACAAGGTTTTATGGGTATGAGGACACAGATGTTGGCATCTGACAGCCAGCAGAACAAACCGCAGTCTGCACTGAATCTCTTATTCAGCTTCTTCTTCATTTGTTCTTAACTTATCTTGGTATGAAAATCGATGATAGTAAATATGATGTAAAACACTACAAAATAGAGTACTGGTTCTGGAAAAACCGCAGTAGAGTTTCTCAGATCAGGTGCTGCAGTTCTTCCTCAGCCCAGATGCTGCATGCAGCTCTTCAGTGTGAAGGTGGAGTTGATGAGTCTTGGTACAGGTTTGACTAATTGAGCTGCAGGGACTGAAGAGCAGCCTGTTGATTGGCAGGTGGGGCGGCCACACTTTGCTCTGTGAGGCCTTCTGTAGAGCAAGATGGAAAATTAATGATGCAAAAACACTCTCCACCTCTCTGTTTGCACATACATTCAGGTTTGTCCTTCTCTCTCTCTCCATCTCTCTCCCTCCTCTCTTTCTCTCTCTCTCCCTATCTCTCTCCCTCCTCTTTCTCTCTCTTTCTCTCTCCTATCTCTCTCCCTCCTCTCTTTCTCTCTCTCTCCCTCTCCTATCTCTCTCTCCCTCCTCTCTTTCTCTCTCTCCCTCCTCTCTTTCTCTCTCTCCCTCCTCTCTTTCTCTCTCTCCCTCCCTCCTCTTTCTCTCTCTCCCTCTCTCCCATCTCTCTCTCCCTCCCTCCTCTCTTTCTCTCTCTCCCTCCCCCCCTCTCTCTCTTATCTCCCTCTCCCTATCTCTCCCTCTCTCTTTCTCTCCCTCCTCTCTCTCTTTCTCTCTCTCCCTCTCTCTGCCACACACACAAAACTCAAACACAATTTGTTGATTTTTCTCCCTCCACCCCTCCTCCACCTTGCACACTTTCCTCTAACTTCCCTCTCTGTCTCTCTTCTTAAGTCTCTCCCACCGTTTATTTGTCAGCCGTTTTCCTCCCTTCTGTCAAGGCTGCGTCTATCTGAGACCAACTTAGCTTCTCACCTTCTCCTCCTTCGCTAACAAGACATACAGCCTCATTTCTTCTTTCTGTTTCTGGCAAATTACAAAAAATCGGGAAGGAAAGGAGTGAGAAAACAGCTTGAAAAGGCCAACGTCTGTCCCATTAATATGTAAAAGACAAGGGGAGGGAGAGATTAGTGTTAGTCGGATGCTAATTAGTTATTCAGCCTTTCAGGGGATTTGACAAAAACTATAATGGCTCCATCTGTAGTTGGCTTATTACTGTATGTGAAGGGCCTGCAGCACACACACACACACACACACGCACACCCACACCCCAATAAACACGCAGAATCACAGACTCAAAAGCACACTAAAACTGACATGTGCACCCACACAAACACACACACACACACACACATGCAAACACGCAGAATCAAACACACACAGACTCATACTTGTGCACACACTCAGACACAAGCACACACGGATACTCGCATGTACACTTACACGCAGACACACAACACACCTATCGACCCTCACACACACACCCACATACACACACACACACACACACACACACACACACATACTTGGAGAGCCAGCAGGCTAATAAGTGTCAGTCTGTTCTGACTCGCCTCTTCCTCTCTCTCTCTCTGCGGGATGAAAAGACCTTTTCCTCTCTGCCTCTTCATCCCTCTCTTCTTCTTCTTCTTCTTCTCTCTCTAAGTTCATCCAGCCATCTCATTTAGACTCCTGACACTTCTCTCGCTCTCCCCCCCCCCTTCAAGTTTCAGTCCCTTAATCATCCTTTCTGTCATCCTTTGAGTGAAAAGTTTAATTTGAGCGTGTGTTCACTCCAAGCCTGTTTGAAGCGGTTTATTCGAGCTCTGGAGCGTTTACTCCTTTAGTTTGGTTCATTTGTCCAGGTGAGAACAATGCCATTCAAACTCGGGTGTAGGGCTTGGGTAATATCACCATATACTGTCACATTCACCTCAATAACGATAAATTAATAAACCATAATTTGTTTATTTTTCTAACCCCATTGCAGAAACACTACATTCACCATTAGTGTCATAAATATTAAAAGTATGCTTTTATTGTGAAGGTAATCCCACTTTACTTCCGGTCTTATTCTGTCCATCTCTGTCTGGCTTGACCAGTGGTGGGTATACTGAAAATCTATACTCAAGTAAAAGTACGATTACTCCCATAAAAAATGACGTAAAAGTAAAAGTGAAAATTACCATTTGAGAAACCTACTCAAGTAAAAGTAAAGAACCGAACAGCCTGGAGCCGAGCTTCCTGCCTTCCTGACACAAGGCTTGATTTCCCAGTTGCTAGTGCAGGTAAAATTAGGCTCCCTCAGATCTTAATACGGTTGAAAGTGATGCTTAGCCTGTAGGGTTGAGGAAGTGTTGTGTGTGTGTGTGTGTGTGTGTGTGTGTGTGTGCATGAATTTCTGTGTGTGTGTAGTTTTGCTTTTATCCTTCTAAGAACCAGTTTTAGACCTTCAGAATGAGGACACTTTTGCTAAGTGAATTCATTTTGTCTGGCACTCACTTCTCAAAGGAGCCAGTTTAGGGTTAGGACTTGGGTTTAGGGTTAACTTTAGAATTAGGTTTAGGATTAGATTTAGGTTTAGGTTAGGGTAACGGTTAAGTTTAATGATATAGTGGAGAAGGGATTATGGTTAGTGTGTGTATGTGCCCAAATGTGTGTCTAATGTGTGCAACTGATATGAATTATGATGCATGCAAACACACCTTTTCCTACACAATTCCTCGTTCAGCAAAAAAATGTAAACTGGGGAGAAAATCTGCGATCCCACTGCTTCGGTTTGCGTGTGTATAAATTACACACTTTTATGCATGTGCATGATACACAAGAGTGTGTGCGTGGCTCTCTCTCTCTCTCTCTGTGTGTGTGTATGTGTGTGTGTGTGTGTGTGATGATCTGCGGTCCCACGGCTCACCTGCCTGCAGCGCAGCTTCCAAGCTTCCAGCCTACACTGCAGATCTCTCTCAGCTCGGTCTGACACTCCAGCAGCTCTCCGCTCATCTCAGCGGACCAAACCCAGATTCACCGTGTCGAGCCGGCTCCATCCCAAACCTCACTGTCAGTTGTGTAACGCTGCAAACTTTTTTTTTTTCTTCTCCTTTCCCCTTCCCTTCCCTTCCCTTCCTAGCTTGTCCCTGCCTTGGTGTTGTTTTAGCTTTGTTTGCACAATATTGCACTCAAAACAGATATTAATAAGAGATGAGAATGGGATGATAGAGATGCTGAGAGAGAAAAAGGTGAGAGGAATTTACCCTGCGTTCACACTGTGAGCAACTTGGTTGATTTGTTGCTCTATTCTGACACTAGCCCCTTTCCACTGAAGGCCAAAAGCCCAAGAACTTTGGCCCAGGAACTCTAGCCCTGGAACTTAAGCACTGGGCTAAACTTGTTAAAGTGTTTCCACTGAGCAACCTGGTCCCTGCGTAACCATGACAACTAACTTACACAACTGCTTGTCATCATACATGGCAGACAACGCTGCTGTCAAATGTACCGTATAATCGTTAACATTAGTTTTAATGACTTTGTGGGAAGTTTTAAAAAAGAAGAAGGTTGCAGGATGAGGCTAACATAACATTCACATAAAAAAACAAAGTGTCATTGCTGGGCAGTGATTCAAACGCCTACTGAAGGCGTTAAAGTAAAAAAAAAACTACCTTGCCTGCGTAAGCAAAGGCATTTTTTCCCCTTTAACATTAGTCCTTTACTACTGTGTGTGTCAAACTTGGAAAGTGAGTGATAGTAATTGCGGTATTTTCTAGACAGCTAAATAAGGCCAATGTTGGTGATGAGATTACATTAAGGATGGGACGATATGCTTATCTTACGATATGATTCAATACATGATATGGGATTCACGATTCAATACAACCACGATACGATGTAATAAATAAAAGTTCAATGAAAGTCTGACAAACAAAGTCTGACTGTGCAGAATTATGTTTATTTCTGAGCCACAAATCTTTCTAGCAATGGTATTGGCTTGCTAGAACGTAAACAACAATTTCAAAATGTCATTACAAAGTGACAATAATATAATTTAGATGGAGAGCTTGTGAAACTGTGATGGTCAAGCATCTCATTTGTGATTACTCCAGCAGAATAACATGGAGCTGATATCACCATTCATTTTTCTGCCCCATGATACGTATTGTCACATTTTTGTATTGCGATATATTGAATTTCAATATATCGTCACATCGCTAGTTAACATCAGGGTTTTAATTGAGCCAGAACAACCTCAAAACCACCAAAGATATGACAAAGTGGGATGTCATCACTTTCCAGAACCCTTTGAAGGGCCAAAAAGGACCAAATGTCGGCCTTCGGGCCTTATGTTGGATATTCTGATTTAGTAATTTTTTCACTTTCTTTTGGACTATCTCGCTCTCATAATTGTCTCATTCAAAACCTTTCCTGGTCTTATTGCGGTAGAGACATAAAAAAAAAGAATAAAACATTTGAACAGATTCCTCCCTAAAGTGTTTCTCGGCCATATTTACAGGTACAGCAGAAAAACTGACGATGTCTTCCTGTGATGACATTTAAGAGCGAAGCTGAGCAGATGTTCACAACAGAGTAAAATGAAATAACACAGCAAGTGTACATCGTTTTAGCTGCTGAACTCACGGTGATAAGAATCACCTGAGACAGGCCTTACCTTCTAAACACACACAGTTATGCTTTTTCATTATTTTCCCACAGCTGCTCCTTTGTGATTGGATGGTAAACTTTTACCCATTTCTGCTTGTGAGCCTATTTCTGTCCTCATAAACTGTCTTGAAGATAAGTGACAGGATGCTCTGTGTGAACTAAAGTATTCCAGTCACGTTGCATCCGAAAACAAGTGAAGACTCTGCTGCTGTTCACTGTGAGTGTGTGTGTGTGTGTGTGTGTGTGTGTGTGTGCGTCTGTCAAGCAAACACACCAAAGTTTACCATAGTATTGTATAGTAAAGGCTTGCCAAATCCAAATTAGAGCAGAGCAGCATGAATTCATCTGGAAGCAGCCCTTCAGAGATATGAGAGCATGTGAAAATTACTGATAAAATATACAGAAATACACGTTTTTCACAAAATATTATAAAAAATAATCCTATTCACACACTCATAAACCCTGGTGATTTTACTTGAATGGAACAGAGCAGAAGCAAGAAAGGTAGTCTTTGCCAAAATGTGTACCTAGAGATTTAACAGATTTACTACACTCTTCTTCTTCTACCTCTTCCTCCTCCTCTTCCTCTTCTTTTCATTATTATTATTATAGGTAATCTACAGGTAATAAAAATGCACTTATATGTACAAGCAAATATACATCAGTAACTTATCTATGACTTCTATCAGCAACCAGAATTGCAACAGCCATAATTATCTCCTCCTACACAAGCCCCAACCCCCCTCCTGTCCCCTTAAGCTATGGTGGCTTGTAATGGACAAAAACAGCAAAGTCACATTTTCACGATAGATAGGAGTAAGATAGCTAATCAGAATAGACATTCAATAGAAACACCTGGTGAACAGGTGATATATCAGCATGCTAAATACTGGAATAATAATACTGTTTTGACATTTGCTTTTTTGCGTTAAGAACGAGTCTCGTTTAGACTTCGTGGCTGAAATGTTTTGCGATGCGGTCGCTCGCTTGTAACACTGTCCTCCATCGCTGAGCAGTTGAAAATGCCAGTATTAGGGACTGTTCGTTAGGTATGGGGGGGGGGGGGGAGGACTTATGTTTTTTATTTTGGCTTAAAGGGAGGGACATACAACTTTAAATGGTTGTACTTAGGTGGTACAGCTTCGACTACAGCTGACACTGACATAGTTAAGTGGTGTATATACTAAGGGTTATATACTCAAATCTGCATCTGATGCAAAATGCAGTGCACTCCGGTAGCCTACTGGTCTAAATGTGAACGTTCAATCAACGTCTTCAAATAGTCGGTGAAAAAACTTTCACTTTTGAACCTGTTTAGAACATCTTTTTACCGGTGACCATAGTCATTTTTTAAACGGAAAAATGCTCACTAGGGAGGGTCATGCATTTTCCCCCAGTCACTCAGGGAGGCTCAAGGAAAAATATTTGTAGCTCCAGTTAGGGTCAAGATAAAAAAAAAAACGAAGTCACACCCCTAATAAATAACAAACAGTCCCTTATAGGATTGGGAGTGTCTTGAAAGTCAAATGGGTGGGGAGGTTTGGTCTCAAAAACGAATACAGGCCGGAAAGTGAGTTTTGAATTCCGGAAATCTCAGCCCTAGACTTAAAAAAATATACAATGAGACAAGTGGAGCAGAGTGTCCAGACAGCTGTGTGTTGGTTGATGGCGGTGCAGGGGAAGGCGGTCTGCGGTCTCGGCCTCCTCAGCCTGGGAAGCGTGGAGTGGACCGCTCCCTGTCTCCTCCGCTGCCCAGCTGCAGCTCTGCTGAAACACAGTAAATGCTGTTAGTATTGATCCACACCGGGAAGACCCACCTCTCCTCTCCCAAAGTGACAAAGGTAATCAATCAAAGGTAATCAAGACGCCCCTAAAAACTTTGGTACAACCTTTCAGAGGAGATGCAATTAGAAAGCCGTGTGTCATCTTTTAACAGACATGGGTTCACAGTTTGAATTGATTGAGACTTGACTTGATGCATGAAGAGAAGACTTGAGACTTCTGGTGACTTGGGACTTGACTCTGACTTGTACTCTGATGACTTGAAAAGGTTTCTAAAGTCTTGACTTGAGATCTTGTGTTTGTGTAAATGACTCAGATTGAAAGTGATGAGATTTGTTCCAGCAGACGACTGGATTTAAATTCTGTTTTCTGAATCTGTATTGAAGTTGAAACTGATTATAGAAATCAAACTCATGATGCTCTTACCACATTTTTATCCTATTAAAACCATATTGCATTGAAAAGTCCTAGATATTTAGTTTTCTTTAAGATATTAAATTGATACTGGACTCTTGATTTGTTCTGACTTGACTTGCTGTTCGACTTGAGACTTGACATTAATGACATGGACTTGATTTGGACTTGACTTGGTAATCTACATTTAGACTTGAGACTTGTGGCTCAAGACTTGAGACTGACTTGGGACTTGAGCAAAGTTGACTTGGTCACATCTCTGCCTTTTTAAGATACAACAAATTCATTTTTATGAAGTTGCATCTAACTGATAACTTGTTTTTGCTCTTTGTGCTGTAGTAGCATTGCTATTTGTTATTTGTTATTTGTTTGTTAGGAGTCCAATATGGTTTCTGAATTTAGTTTGAGTTTGTCTTAAAGCTTTGGGTGTTAATCCAACACAAGTCTTCCCTTGTAGGTGATTTTGAGTCAGCTTTCCCTCTGTCTGTACAGTGCTTACCAGTTTTTGTGGCATGTTGAGTGCTGTGGTCTGCAGGCTGCTGTGAATATTGAGGTTTGGTCTTCCTCAAGCTCGTGTAAATCGCTTCTCCTTGGTTAGCTTCAGCGGGACCAGGACTTTGGGGCAGAGCTGGGTGTCGGAGAGACTCGGCGATGAGGTCTATCAGCCATGTTGGCATGGCAGGTTTGGCTGCAACGGGCGGCGGTATTTTGCGAGACTGAAGGGCCGCCTTCTCCTCCTCCTGCTTCTCCTCCTCGTTCCCCTCTGTGAAGACGTCGCCGGGCTCGTCCGGAGAGACGGGGCGGAGCTGCACGGCGCTGAGCTCCTGAAGCGTTACCACGGGCAACGGGGCCGCCAGGGATCTGAGGAAGGCTGAGGAGTCCGAGTGGCGGCGACGGGATGGTTTGGGTCTGGGGGCGGAGGTGGGATCGGTTTTAGGGGTGGGGGCTGGGAGAGAGGTGGGGTCTGGGAGAGAGGCGGGGTCTGGTTTAGGGGCGGGGTTAGATTTAAGGTCAGGGATGGAGACAGAGAGAGGGATCTGCAGAGACAGCCGGGCGGTGCGAGCCCTCGGGGAGGAGTTGCTGGATTTGGGACGCATCCTCCAACCGAGAGGGGAGGGGCCAGTGATGACTGAGGTTGGGATGGAAGGAGGAGAGGAGGAGGAGGAGGAGGTAGAGGTGGAGGAGGAGGTGGAGCTGGGGCGGGACAGCGGGATAGAGAGCCCAGTGGGGGGGCAGGAGTGGCGTTTGGACGCAGCGTGGGACGGGGCTGGTTGTCGCAGGACGGATTCGCCGCGCTGAGGCGGCCGCGGTTTCGTCTCGCTCTTGTTCACAGCGATGACAGAGGAAGAAGCCCCGCCCCCGCAGAAGTCAGCTGACCACCGCCACTGAGCGCCCCCGCTGTGATGATGAGGGGGTGTGGTCCGGTCGGAGGCGGAGACCGTTGATGTCACACGTCCCGCTCCTCTCGTCTTCCTCATCTGGCTGCAGTTAGCGTAGATGTCGGCAGGCTGATGCACCTGACTGTTGGCATAAAGAGCATTAGCAACTTTACTCATCCTGCTGGGAGGGGCGGAGTCTCAACGCTTGTCGGGTCTGATGATTGTAGTCAAATAAAGGAACGTGAGGCATGGAGAAACATCTGGAGAGAGAGAGAGAGAGAGAAGTAAGAGGAGGGTTACATTATGAAAAGCGGAACAGGCGCCGCCCTCCCTGCTTCTCAAATACAGTTTCACAACTTCTGAGTACAGCCTGTACAAAGCCTTCGGTTGCTATGACGACAGCCGCCTGTGGTATCAAGTGTTGTTGATCAAAATAAAACGACAGCTTAAAAGAAAACTATGATACTTCCAGAAAATTTATAATTTGATGGTAAATCTTTTCAATCACATTGTTATGTAGCTTCCTCCTCGTGATGCCAGTTGTTGTACAGGATGAGTTGATATTTTGCTAAAACTCTCTTTGAAAACCTGATAAAGAAATACACTTTTTACTCACTCGTATAAATAGGAGTCACAATTTGATATACAGATATGCTGCACACATAAATATACACTCTAGACATTAACTAGACAACTAAATATTAAAATGTCTGAACACAATACTTAAATTATGCCCCAAATTATGATACTGACAAAAACTCAATAACCACTCCCTTGAATATTGACTTTACTGTTTGCATTCAGTCTAATTTGATAAAATAGTAAGATGTAAATGTAAAAGACTGTTTACCTGCAGTGCTGTGATGAACTGGTCTGGTCTGGTCTGGACTGATCCGTCTCTCTCTCTTTCTTAATCTCTCTCTCGCTCTCTGTTTCCCCACCCAGCGACCCACCCGACCCAAACCACAGCTTCCTCAAATCAACACCCTGAAACCCACAGAGTCCTTATCACACATACACACACACATACACACACACTGCCACCACCCAAGGTTGCAGATTAACTTCTGTTTATATAATAGCATTTCATAATAACTGTAAAGGAAAGCAGGTTTTTGATTTTGAGAAAGACATTTTACACAACTCAAACAAGTTGAAAGACCTGGTGAAGGAACGGTTGATTCTGACACACAAATGTTTCAGCTGCATTGTTTTCATCAAGGCAATGCTGCTGAGACACTGGTTCATATTAAGTTTCAACAAATAGAGAGAAGAGCCTGCGACTTTTATTTTTTTTTATATATTTAGGTAATAGTCTGCATATTGAGTGCGCTTTCTGTGACTCTGACACTGACGCTGTGTTTTCACAGGTTCTGTCATTTCCACGCCTCCCATTCATTCATTTTCCATGTAAGCCGCCGTGCAATGCATTCTGGTAGCGTGGTATTCTGGTGCGTTTCGAGGCCGCGCCACATTTGCATAGAGTTGAGGTCTAGTCTAACTTTATGCAAATCAGGGGAGTCCAGCGTGACTCCCCGCCTCTCTAAACTCGTGTACAAACTTTTAAACTAGCCGTTGTCGATCTAAAATGAAGACAGATTCAGCAGCTGCATGGTTGCTGAATATTTCTCGCCTCACATATTTTCAGAAACACATTTCGGTGGACTATTTTTGTAATATAAGAGCAGGGCTGCGGGCGAATTGTCTTTTTTGCTTCGGAAGGTTCCTAACTGAGCGAAATGACCCGGAAGTATCTAAGTGGCAGCCATGATAAGAGCTGTTCGAATTCTCTAAATGCTAAGGAAAGGTGCTTCAGTGCTTCTTTTCTTATCTCCTTTAGCATAGGATACACTGGACCATCCTTTACGAAAGGAAAGGAGATAATGCCGTCCCACAATTCCTTGCGGCAGCAACATTTAAAGCGGCCATCGGCCGTTCATGAAAACAAACGATCAACATGACCGTCAAGGGACGCAGATCATCATGCAGGACTTTTTTTTTTTTTGACTATTCGACCGCAGCCTTGGTCTGTAGTCTGTGACAGGTTGACCCTCCCTGGTGGGCGGGGTCGTCAGCACTGATTGAGTGCAGCTGGGCCCGGGACACTGCTTGGTTTTAAGAAGCCTTTCAACCATCAGTCTCTCTCTCACTCCTCACCTATGCACACCTTTTGTTCTGTTCTTTTGGTTTTTCATGTAGTTTGTGTTGTTTGTTTAGCCCTTAGTTTTAGTTAATAAATTACTGTTTTAATTTTTACTTTGGTGTATGGCTGCCCTCTTGTTACTTCCTTGAGCCGGGTTGTAACAAGTCATGGAGGAGAAACTTCCTGTCATGGTTCTGCCATGGCCTGCCCTTGTGTTTGTATTTTCCTTGTTTCTGTGTTTCCTGTCTGCCCTTGTGTCTCCGCCTCTTGGTCTCTCTCCCTTCACTCCCCAGTCCTGCCATCCTCCTGCCAGCCTCCAGATGTCCTCGGACTTCCCCTCTTCACCTGTTCCCCCCTCCTGCTCCCACACACCTGTATCCCATCACCCATTAGCCCTGCTGCCTTGTTCCCGCTTCTCCTACCTCCTGCTTGCCTCAGCCAATCGCCCCCCGGACTCTCCCCCTGCTAGCCAGCTGTCCCTCATGTGTAATCAGTCTGTGTGTATATCTTGTCTTTGTTCCTTGTAGTCTTGTTTTCTGTTATGTGTTCTGTTCTGTCACGCTTGTTACCTGCCTCGTTCCTTGTTAACCTGTGTTTCCTCGTTGATGGTCACCACCCAGGTTTGGTTCTGTTTGCCTTTTGTTCTGCCAGCCTGGTTGTGGTTGTTTTTGGTTAGCCTTGGTTCAGTTATGCCTTTTGTCTTTGGATTTTGCCTTAGGTTGCCTAGTTTTATCATTAAAGCCTTTTTCGTTACCCCTGTTCTCTGAGCCGGTTTGCGTTTGGGTCCAGCCCCCCTCCTCACACGTAACACTTCCGGCACATCAAGTGTCCAATATTGGGAAGCAGCGAAATCCCTCACATGAAATGATGACCCTGTGAAAATGCACCTTGAGTCTTAAATGGTGCATTTAAGTCAACAGACTCGTTTAAACCTAATTGGAATTATAATAGGGATGCAATGTTATGCTGTGTAGATGACTGTGTCACTCTGATCTTGGAGGGTTAGTGTTAGCAAGGTAGTAAGAGATGCTTTTCCCAGGTCTTAAATCAACAGATGATAAAGGCCACCGCCTCTTGATAAATCACCTCTGCTGCCAACTTCCATGATTCTCTCCGTTTATTTTGCACCTCAGCCTTGGAACACCCACAGATGCATCTGCAGTTAGGCCAAAGCGCAAGAAACGGCGCGCCCAGATCAAGCCATGATTTCAAGTGGAAACCCCCTGTGTGTTCTGTGTTAGTAGATGAGATAACGAGGTTTTTGCGGCTGCAATTCGATTTGCACTGAGCTCAGTCTTCCAGAATGAAAACAAAGAGAACAGAAGGCAACAGAACTGCTTGACAGACAAAATTAGAGACTAAATCCTCTAATTTTTACGATGATTTTCAGGTAATGATTTTTTTTTTTCTTTAATAATGGATATCTAGTGTTTTGGAAATGAGCTCCTCATTTGTTGCAGGTAATCGGTTGACCTGAACTGCAACAGATTAGATGAAAGAAATCATCCCAACTCTCTGTCATGTTCACAGAGAAGTGGAAGATTTATCATCGCTGAGACCAGCGTGTGACGCAGAGCACCGCTAGGCAGATGACATTTGCTTTGTGTGTGTGTGTGTGCGTGTGTGAGAGAGAGAGGTGTGTGTGTGTGTGTGTGTGTGTGTCAAGACAATAGCACTTCACACTTCAGTTAGCAACACAATACCTACCTTTTGACTCTTGGGGAAGATCCATTATACGTATGATTGGATGATTTGAAGGCCTTCGTTTCACTCCCGACACAGGCCGATCATATTTTCTGACATATCCTGTTTTTTGGAATTTAATAACATACAGTTTGCGTGTGTGTGTGTGTGTGTGTGTGTGGGTGCCCACTCCACCAACACTCCCACCAACGCTTTCTAAAACTGTTTTGCAGCAGAATTTCTGCAGGAATGGACATGGCTGTCAGTATGAAAGTACACACTCCCACACATCAACCCATCAAGCCCAACACACACACACACACACACACACCATTGCACATTGTGATGTTGGAGACTGTTATGTGACTATTATGTTTATTTCTATTTCTACTGTTTTCATTATGTGTTGGTGATGTTCCAGTGTTTAAATGCTTCACAAAAAGGCTGTGATGATATATCTGCTCCCTTGCAGCTAAAAATACGTACAAACTTGTTCACAAAATAATCTGTAGCACTGTTGCCAACTTGGCGACAGTTAGCGACTTTCCAGACCCCCTGGTGACATCATTTCTCCAGAGTAGAGACAAATCGAGCTATTTTTTTCCGACCGTGGGGAACATGGAACATTTCTGACTCCCAAAGCGTTTGGCGACGAGCTCCTTGCTCGTCAAATCCAAAAAGACCAGGGGGGGGCAGGAGCAAATATATTCCTATGCAAATTAGCGTATGACATCATCTAGTGACTTTTGGAGCATGCCTATAGCTTCTTTCCTTGGAAGACAGTTGGACACTGTGCCTGGAGGCCAGTAGAGTCAACTCCTCTCTGTGGCAAGGCGAGCGCTCTGCGGTGACATTTCAAAGTTGTCGGCGTCTTTTCTGGCAGCTAAAAAAGAAACGGCTGAAAGAAATAAACGGTCGAGCAAACTCATCGCTTCATATTCCTGTCGCCCCTCTATAAGCCTCGCCAAGAGATTCACTCCGCTGCTTTCAAAAAACAGCGGCTACACCCACACAAAGTCAAAGTTTCAGTCAGAAGGCTGCACCTTTAAACTTAGACTTAAAGCAATATTCCACTTAGTTTTAACATGGGGGTTATTCTGCACTTGACCGCCATGAAAACCAGAATATAAACTAATCACCAAGATCGGATGCAGCTGGACGAGTTTGTAGCGTTTGGATTTGTACTTCCCATTCATTTGAATGAGGCACGGAAATACTGAAAACTGACATTTAAAGGTCCCATATTGTGTAAAACAGGACTCCCCTTGCCTCTGTGATGATAAAGGAGTTGGATGGTCTATCTAAACATGGTGAAAGTATCAAAACGCACGGTCGCCAACTAAATCCACACAATCCATATTAGTGCAGCGAGCCTCTAAACGAGCCGTTTGGACTTCCGTAACTTTGTGGCGTCACAAAGATTTGCTCATTATCATTTTAGTAAGAAATAATAGACTAACAAAGTGTTTTTTTCAAAGCGGTTGAGCGGTTGTCATTGTTTATTACCAGAGAGTTTTCCCTACCTGTAGCTGCCGGGCCGCGGTGTCTCACGTTTCACTCTTGAAACGGTTAGCCAATCGGAACAGAGGGGTCTTTAATATTAATGAGCCTTAAAGACACAGCGACAGAAACAGCCTGTTCTTGGTAAGGCTCAGAGAGATGCTGGAAAATGAACGTGTAGAAATGGATTGAGAGTGTTTTTGGTTCATGACACCACACACACAGCTTTGAATGGACCTCAAGACACAAAATAAAACACTGGAAAGTGGAGAATATGGGACCTTTAACATGCGTGAACAGATTCAACAACAGATCCTGCTACTGTGATTTTCAATTGACTTTTGATTCAACGTTTTAGAATATAATTTCACCAAATAGCATTTTTACTGATAGAGGACAACATAGCGGAGGGATATCATTTAGGAGAGATAATTCCTGTTTGGGAGACCGGACTGCATTTTATTTTTAAATCCTAATTTTAGTGTAAACCTAGAATAGAAATGCAAAATGACGACGGACCAATGACTGCTTTACTATCTTAAAAGCAGGATCTGTTGTTGAATCTGTTTACCAACGTGTTAAATATCAGTTTTCAGTCTATTTTTGTTGTCTCATCCAAATGAATGGGAAGTAAAAATCTGAACGCTACAAACTCGTCCAGCTGCATCCGATCTTGGTGAGTAGTTTATATTCTGGTTTTCATGGCGGTCAAGTGCAGAATAACCCCCATGTTAAAACGAAGTGGAATATTGCTTTAAATCAGACGGCAGGTGTTCACATGTACGCTGACACGCACACACGTGTATTTTTTTATCCACACGCGCCCACGCCCTCGTGAACACGTACGCTCACCGTTTGACAGCAAAGTCCTTTGAAGGTTCAGCTGAAAAGCCGCGCTCCTTCTCCTCACTTCCTCGTAATCCGCCCACGGGAAAATAGCGGAAGTCTTTCAGAGCCGCGTGAGTAATTGTCAGGTCGGTGTGTTGCTGGGAGTCGGGTCTGCTGGCTGCATTAATCTGTGTGTAATAAAGTGGTATAAACCCCAGGAGAGGCAGCGCAGAGCACTGTAGATGAGGGGAGGAGAGATTACCATTGATCTGAGTGTTAGTAGCATGATGACACATGGAGAGAGAGAGAAGAGAGAGAGGAGGGAGGGGAGAGAGAAGACTGGTCTTTTCTTGCCATTTCATTCTATAGTAGTGAAATAAAACCTATTTGTTCCTCAGAAGTCAGAAGCATCAATATGTGCTTATTGATGCTGTAAATGTTAACAGCGTCTCTCTCTCTGGCTGCTTTATCGGCCTTGTCTACCTGTCGGCCAATAAGGAGTCACGTTACATCACTTTAAAGAGCCATGTTGCTGACTTTAAATTCAGTTTGTGCTCTTGGCAAATCCCCTTTAAAAGTGTAATAAATTCACCAAAAACATCTTCATTTTCACAAAAAAAATCCTGGTTTTTCACTACATCTTCCGCCTGTCTTCATAACTGTTGCTGTATTCCTTTCCGTTCACAATAGAGCTTTGATTACTTAAAGGTGTGTCAGTGGTCAATAGGGAGCATACCATGTGAACGCGATGTCCAGCTGGGTTTGAATCCGGCCCAAGACCTTTGTCACATGTCACTCCCCTCTCTCTCCCAACCTTTCCTGTCTAATTTCTATCTAATAAAAGGCAAAAATGCCCCCAAAAATAATCTTTAAGGAACTAATTTCACCCAAATCTAAGCTGATTTTGAAACCACAAGGAGGAAGTTCAGGTTTTGGTCAAACAACAAATATTTAAAATATCACTGACCCTGATTTTCAATATTCATTCACGCCAATTTACAGCTCAAATGCCTCATAACCATGCAGAAAACTGGAAAATTTTGTTTTTTTAATGGAATGGGCACTTAAGTCCCATTGTGTGCTTGTGTGTGTGTGTGTGTGTGTGCATACGTGAGTGCGTGTATGTGTGTGTCCTTTTAACATTGAATAGATGTTGATAAGACAACCTGCACCAGTGTTGAAAACCTGTGAACACAAAGCCAAAAGGAAAGTTTAGACTACAACCACAGTCGCCCATCACTGCTGTGTGTGACTGTTTTGAGGAATCAGGGACTTTTTTTGATATCAGTTCAAAACAGTTTCCAAAGCTGTTTTGATATGAATTTTTACTGAGCCATAATATCATACAGTGAAAGTTTTGTCTTTTTGCGGTGATGTTGAACTTGCACATCACACAACCCGGTCTCACGGCAGTTCGTGAAATAGTCACGAAATTTAATCTATTGATTCGTGTACATGACACTCAGCACAACTTTCAAGCTAATGCATTTCAATTGGAAGTATCTTTCGTGCCTGCAACACATTTTTTTTTCTGTCAGTTGGGACTCAGGAAGTAGTGTGACATTGAAATAAAACGGTGGCCGGGGTGGGGGATGGGAGTGCGTTTGCCTTCGATGCCGACGACCGGGGTTCGATTCCCAGCGTGTTCAAAGTACATTTCAACCGTAAGCCACATTTAAATTTTTAATGAATGTTTTTCTTATTTAACCATGACCAAACCATTTCTCTAACCTTAACCTTAACCCTAACCTCTAACAAAGTTGTTTTAGTTGCCCAACCATAACGGTAACACAAGTAGTTTTATTTGCCAAGATTTACGTTTTCAAATTCGTGGTGGAGGCACGTTTTTTAGGTCGTGTTCATTTCACTAAAAAAAATGGCAAAATCGTGTCTATGTACACGAATCAATAGATTCAATTTTCGTGACTATTTCACGAACTGCCGTGAGACCGGGTTGCATCACGTCAAATGCTTGTTTCAATGCATTTCTCTCTTGTTCTCATTGGATTTACCCACAGACCTCCTAATGTCTTTTCTCCCCTGGTGAGAAAGTTGTTAATGTCCAATCATCCAATAATTGAGTAAATCACCAACGATGCACCTCTCTCCACCTCAATTTCCTCGTTCCACCGCTTCCCCATTCTCCTCCCAAACCTCCTCAGTATCACACAAAGTGATGCAGAGGAGAGTAAAACCACCTAAACTCACTTTACACAACTTTTTATTTGCAGAATTGAGTTTACCCACCTTTTTTAGGCTGATATAAATCTTCAAAATGCACAGTAAATGTATAATATACAAAGTAAATCATATCAAACTGATATAACTTATGTGATGTCTTTTAATAAAAAATAAATTAATGCTTTTCTGAAAATATATAATTGATTTCCGTTTTATATTGTTGGTTGTGGGTGGAGGTCACAGTTTTCCCACCTTTCTATTCACTACTTAACTAAAAGCCCTATTCTCCTCCCAAGTCAGCATCTCCTCCTCTTCATCCTCTTCCTCCTCTTTCAGCACAACCTTGAACTGCATTCATAGGCTGACTCCACTTCACCATGTCAGAGCCGGAGATGTTGCATAAGCTTTCCATTTCATTACACCTCCTATGCCTCCTGTTCTTCTCTCTCTTATTCCACTGTTAATAGAAGAACCTTGAGCCGCTGAATTGCCCTTCACTATAGCCTGAGGCCGGAAATAATAACATAATATATTATAATGATTATTTATTTATTTGATTTATTTTACCAGGTTGTCTCGTTGCAATCTATTTTTCAAGAGATTAAAGGATAATAGCAGTATAATGTTTTTTGTTTTTTTTGCCCTCTCACCATTAATGCCCATGAACAGTCTGAATCCACAGATGTATTTTCCAGTCAGAAGCTCCTACTGTTTGTTACTGCAGGTTTGCAGAAGTCATAGCCTCCCGTTGTTTTCAAAAATACATTAAAAACAGCTCAGAGACAAACTGCTGCCTTGGCTCATGTAATACATCATTCTAAACAACACGTCTATTGTATTTTCTCAAGATTTTATCATTCCAAAATCACTGCAGTTGTATCAGAAGTCGTTCCATTCTGCCAGCATTGAATGTGAAGAGATCGTTGCCTGTATTCGCCTCCCACTCTGCTGTAAGTTTTGTTTTGCCTCTTCACTGCCACCAGAAGTACGTAACAGTGCGCAGTAACGGAAAAAGTGAAAATAGTCCCCATTAAACGCGATAATTAGCCGTGTGATAGAGCTGCTGTAGTCCCTGTTGTCTCCCACAAAACAGGGACTACAGCCGTAACTGGACTTGCTGGACCGCTACTGCCAGAGCTGGGCCCTGGCAGTCAGTTTGAAAAAGACCAATACCATGGTGCTCCAAAAAAAAGACCAGATGTCAGGAAAACAGGCACCAGTTCACCTTAGGAAACACCATCATACCACACACCATGAGCTACACCTACCTCGGCCTTACAATAACAGCCTCAGGCAGCTTCAGCCTGGCAGTGAACGCACTAAAAGAACAAGCCCAAAGAGCTCTACATGCAATCAAAATGAAATTTTATAATATCCAAATTCCAATTAAAATCTGGCTTAGAATATTTGACCCATTGCGCTGTATGGTAGTGAAGTCTGGGGTCCACTCAGTCATCATGGCTTCACCAGCTGGGAGAAACATCCAACAGAATCCCTACATGCTGAATTTTGCAGACACATCCTACACACACAGAGAAAAACACCAACAAACGCACGCAGATCAGAGTTAGGCCGTTATCCAATAACAATTAACATTCAAAAGAGAGCGCTACATTTTTTTAAATCACCTTAAATCCAGTTCCCCAGACAGCCTCCACTCCAAAGCCCTCCAAACCCAAGAGCTGAACCCAGAAAAGAGTCCGCTGTGTCAGTTGGTGCTGAGACTAACCCCCCCCCCACACACACACACACCTGGACCAGGCTCATACCAACACTGCTTTACCAACACCAATTTGCGTAAACCAAATTATTCAACAATGCAAAGAAACCTATTTGGAACATTGGAAAAAAGAAACCAAAAGTCAAAGCAAATTAGAATGTTATCTGACCCTAAAAAGAGAATATGAATTAGCAGAATATCTCTCTACTGTCAGAGATAGAAACCAGAGACAGACATGGAGATGCGTAATACGTCCAAGAAGAGAAACTTCTCAAACCTCGAAATAGAAACTTTAACGTCGCAAAGTCCAATTGAACCAATTAGTTCTATTTGGCAGCCTGAAAAGTGACATCTAAGGAAGTTGGAAAAATGCAGTATGGAAAGAAATCACTGCTGCGGTCAACGGCGTTGCCATCGACAATCGAACTCCAGCTGAGGTTTGAATATTTAATTTATACATCCGTGATATGTATAGGCTATCTATCTATCTATCTATCTATCTATCTATCTATCTATCTAGTAGCCTAATATAGTAGCTTGTAAAGCAGTTCTTTACATTTAGGTGAAGAAAATAATGGTCAGACCTCAAACAAGTATCTCAAAATGAAAGAGAAATTAATCTTACACCAGAAAACTGTTAACCCCGTTAATTGCAAACAATTTGAAAATACCTATTTATGTTAGGGATAGGCTATATGACGCATAGTCAATGTAGGCCTTTACAAAATATAATATTTTGCCATAGGCTACCTATTTTTAAGTGATGAATATGTGGCTGCATATGCTTAGATGCCAGTCAGAATATATGGTCTATTAACAATTCTCCGACTCAGCCAGATTTACTCTGCTGCACCAAGTCCACGCTGACTGGAAAACTTGCTACACGAGTTGAGACTTGACGTTTGATCGCAGCCTCCGCTCACGTCCAAACTGATAAAAGCCGAGCTTTGTGTGGAATTTACCGTACGCCCAGTTTTCTGTCATACGTTCGTTTCGTAAATCAGGGCCCATATGTGTTAACCTGCCACAACCTGAGGAACAGTGAGTGACCAACACATACGCACAAACACATGTGTGCACACACACACACACACACACACACACTCTCTACCTTCATGCTTTGGCAACATTGTTTGTAAACGTTCATGCCAATAAAGCGAATTGAATTGAATTGATAAAGGAGAAACTGCATACATGTGCTGTTCAACATGATGGATTACGTTCGTAAAAGCAGCAGTTTGTCTCTGAACTGTTTCTTTGTCTGTGAGGGACCTAAATCCCACGTCAGCTCCAGCACACGCTCCCTTCGCCTGCTGCTCCCTAAATGAGAGGGCATAGAAGGAAACCAAAACCACCAACACCTGTGGGCCAATCAACCACATGCCGAAAGTGGGGGAAAGAGGCGTGTCAACCAATTAATCTCTGTACACACAGGCACATACACTCGTCACCCTGTGACAAATACATACACCCAGAGACATAAAAAAGAAAAGTACAGATAGCCATTACAGTAAGCCACAGTGTACATCAGGTATTGTTCCCACAACAACGTACCAGGACAGGGACTGTACAAGGCTTGTAAGGTAATCAATAAATGGCTGCTACAGTGCAGAACTTGGTAGAAGAGCCTTACAGTTAGAAACTGTGATGTTAAAGGAATAGTTCACCCAAAAATGAAAATTGTGTCATCATCTCCTCCCCCTCATCCCAGTTGAAACACAGGTGAAGTTTGTCCATATAACACACAGGGAGGCTGCAGCACAACTCCACAGCAGCCTTCTCCAAAACAACTGAAGTCAGTGGGGACCAGTTCTTCAGAGTTCCAAAAGACCTACAGTATATTTACACCATCATTTAGTGCAAATCTTAACTACAGCTGATTGATGTGCAACAAATAATGGTGTATAGGTCTTTCTATTCACAGTGTGACTGTTTGGCTGATTTTGTTTTGGAGCTCTAAAGAACAGGTCCCCATTGACTTCAGTTGTTTTGGAAAAGGCTGCTACCAAGTTGTGCTGCAGCCTCCCTGTGTGTTATATGGACTAACAAATTTCACCTGTGTTTCATTTGGCATGAGGGTGAGTAGATGATGACAGAATTTTCATTTTGGGTTAACTATTCCTTTAACCCTTTAACCATTTCCAACTCAACAAGATCAGTCTCCTCGCCGTCTGCAGTTTAAACTTTTCATGGGTATTAATGGCGAGAGGAAAAAAGTAAAATTACACCGGTGTTATCCTTTAATATCAATCCTGTGGTCCTCACTGGTCTTTACACACTGAGCACGCTCAGTACCAAACCTCCTCATCACCGGTTCCCCAAAGGATCCTTCCATTAAAGCTAAAATGTCACATGTGCTGTAGGAGGTTCGACCGATATGAATTTTTGAATATTGATACCGATACTGACAGTTTTAGACTCAAGTCGCTAACAGCCCATGTTTTGTGCTGATATTCATCATCTTAAAATTGGACTGTTTTCATGCCAAAAAATGTATAGTATTCAGATTTTTTTTTTTTAATGCATGATGGTTGAAAATGTGATTGAAATGTTCAGTGAAGGGCCTCAAATCAGCGTTCTTTGCAGTGTAGCTGCCCTAAAAAATAAACTCTCTCTCTCTCTCTCTCTCTCCTTCTCTCTCTCACTGTCTCTATCTCTCACTCACTCACTTGCTCACCCACCCATACACACACACACACACTCAAAGAAAACACATCTCCACAGAGAATGGCGAGGGGCAGTAATTACCATAACTGAAATTATTTCCATAATCATCTGGGCTAATTAGAAACATGAAAGTAGGGCAGCCACTCAACCGTTACGTAAATTATTGTAGCCTGCATTAACGGTCACATTTTTCTATTAACATGCTGGTCATCATGGCAATAACAATCAGATACACTGTTCAGCTACAGGAGGTATGTTTTCGGTGGGGTGGGAGTTATAAATACAATTTCTCCAAAAGGAAATCAAATACGTGTGTCATTGGTTGAAATCAGAATATATTTGCCCTTTCATTCCACTCAAACTACCAAAAGATACATTTTTGCTGATGGTTGGGTCATGTTTAATATTTTTTTGCGAGCTAGTCCAACTGGATCCATCCACTCTTTGGGTCAAAGAGTCTGGTTTTAATGATTTTTTTTGTTGTTGTTTATAAAGAATGCCATAAAACTCATTTGTTGAATAAATAATGACGTGGACGGTTCATTCTCATTACACAATATTTCAAAAGTTGCTTTGGATGTTCTGAAATGTCTTCTAAAATATCCGCCCATCACAACGTCCCAGAAATGTCGAACCCGCTGTTATTCCCGTATTTAAGGAGCTCATCATGGTTGTATAATCAATAGTTGGTGCATTAAAATATTACCAAGTGCATTTCTTTGTTTTGTTTGCGGATGAAAACCTGAAATGTAAGCTGACACTAAAGAACAACTTGCCCAAAACTAATCAGTTCTTGAAAGACTGTTTCCATTTATTTTTGTGGATGTTTTGTTCTCAGCATCAGGAAGCCTGTTATTCACTCATGGAAACGCTCCTAATTCACACTTATTCACATCGTGTTGTGGAATTAAATTGAGCAGCAAAGAGACTTAAGAGTATTGAAAAGATAAAGTAATAAATGTGTGGCGGCGGCAGCTCGAAGACGAAGACGCTTCTTTCAGGCAGCCATGATAACGAATTATAATAATAACCATAACTAATTCCTGTTTCATTTTCTGTGGCATTTCAAAAAAGTTTTGTGTAAAAGTCGCTCGACAGTTGGATGGAAACACACACACACACACACACACACAAGAAGTTGTGTGTGTGTGTGTGTGTGTGTGTGTGTGTGTGTGTGTTTTATCGGGCCAACACAATAAGATCTGTATCAGTGTCCCCCCAGAGACACTAAGTGCTCTTTAACCAGCCAGGTAACAGAGAGCCAGGAGAGCGCTGGCCTGTAATTGGAAGAAGATAGATGGATGGATAAGAGAGGCAGGAGGAAAGAAAGAGGGGAGGAAGAGGGTGAGGAGGACAAGATGAACTGTACCTGCTGAACGATAAATGAACCTTTTGTCTTCCTCCCTCTCTCCTCCGCTCTGGATCCATCTATCTCTTCCATCCCTTTGTTTTGCCTCTGCCTGTCTCTCTCCAAATCTCTATCTCCAATCTCTCCTCATTGCTCTCTTCTTCTCCTTCTCTCCCTTCTCTCCTTTCCCTTTGTGTTTCTTCACCTCTCCATCCTCCGTCCTCTCTCTCTCTCTCTCTCTCTCTTTCCGTCTCCAGCGTGGTTGACAGAGATCCATGAGTACGCCCAGCAGGACGTGGTGGTCATGCTGCTGGGCAACAAGGTGAGACCCTCGTGCCAACACAGAGAGATGGATGGACAGATGGGTTCATGGAGGGAGGGAGGGATGGAGAGGGAGCGGGCGATGGAGGGAGGGAAGAGGGGGTCAGTGGAGCGAAGTATGGTGGAGCTGAGGTATAAAGAAGGATGGATGGAGGTATGGACACAGTGAGAGAGATGTATATGTAATGCAGGTTAGAGTTTTAGTTCTACAAACAGTTCTCAGAGGCAGAAATGATCTGATTGGTCGAGTTAAACCTCAGTGGGCGGAGCCAAAGAGCCACACTTTTAATGGCTAACAGTGAAAGTGAAAAAGATGAGGTAAGAGAGGAGGAAGCTAATATGAAGCCTAGCGCTCTGCTGCTAACTGACAAAATACAATCTATCCATACTAAGTTATCTAGGTCAGTGGTTCTCGACGTGGGGTCCGGGGACCACCAGGGGTCCTTGAGGGGGTTCCAGGGGGTCCCCAGCAAATTGATAAATTGTTAAACTTCAGCATTATTTAATTTACAAGAAGTTAATCATAGTTTCACTGTTATCTCTCTACTTACAATACTATCCATGACTGGATAGTCATGCAATTCTGGATAAAATCATATCTAACAATAAAACATTCTTAGATTTGGGTTTGAGAGACAAAATCTCACCAAATGTGGGCTAAATTAGGGGTCCTTGATATGAAAAAGGTTGAGAACCACTGATCTAGGTTAGCTAGTTAGCCTAGCTGACCTTTCAAGTTCAAACTAGCCATACTAGCCTATAGCTAACAAAAACATTGCCATTTTTATTTTTATAGATTTTGACCAGAGTTCCTTGTTTGCTGTTAAAGTTTGCAGTTAGCTAACTTGCGCTGTGAAAACTATTTGGCTCCGCCCACTGAGGTTTAACTCAACCAATGAGATTATTTCTGGCTCCAGAGAAGCTCTGCCTCTGAAAATTTTTTCTGTCACTAAAACTCCAATCTGCTTATGTATCTGTCTCTATATCTGCATAACATTATATTATCTTATATATTAAGAAATTAGGGCCCTGTCACAAAATGTAGAATAAGTTCAAAGAAGAAAAGGCAATAACTTCATTAACTTATATAGCCTATAATATATACAATATCTTTAGTTTTGTTGTCAGTCTTGCTGCATGGCGTGGTTTCCCTCGTAACCGTTGGTAACCGCTCTCCAGACGCTGCAGGACAGGATGTAAGCAATGGTTTGAAACTCGATGTGCTGTGTCCAATTTGTTCCAGGCTGATTCCACACATGACAGGGTGGTGAAGAGAGAGGAGGGAGAGAAATTGGCCAAGGTGAGCTCGCTATATGCTGTACACACACACACACACACAACACACACACAGTTTGACACTTAAGCCAGAATAAGCTACTACAACTCTCCCTGCGTAGCTGTGTCTTGATTAGTGGGTGTGATTATGTATTCATGGAGGCACATAATGTTGTTATTGTTTGGAATAAATGTCGTGGGCTTGCTAACTCAATTTTCCAGCCCGCTTCACTCAGATGAGCTCTAAGAGGCGTGTAACGGTAAATACGAACACAAGTGGTAGGCAACTGCAACTGTCAAGGTAGAGACACACACACAGAGGGGATATTGACGTACACACACACACACACACACACACACACACACACACACACACACACACACACACCAACAGATGTTTCTCTGTGTCTCTGCAGGAGTTTGGAGTGCCCTTCATGGAGACGAGCGCTAAATCTGGACTGAACGTGGAGCTGGCCTTCACTGCTGTGGCCAAGTGAGTTACACACACACACACACACACACACACACACACACACACACACACACACGCTCAGCATAGTATGCACAGCAAGGATACCTCAGTCCTTTACAGTTCTGGAAATTGCTTTAAAGGAACACATCAAGTTCAAAACAGAAGAAAGGTCCAAGGCACTCTTCTGGCAAAAAGTGACCCTGAAGAAGGCTGTTGGTGCCGCTATGTGTGGGCTGTAACCCAGCTCTATTTTAACATGCACAAGCTTTCTCTGTGTTTTTAAGAATTTCACCATGAAATAGCCATCTGAATAAAGGCTTTTAAACTTTTTGCCAGAAGAGTGCCTTGCACCTTTCTCCTTTTTTGAACTTTTGTGTTCCCTACCAAAGAGTACCTTCATCACACCTGTTTGAACTTCCGAGCACCTTTCCGGACCTTTTCTTTCTGAACACATCAAGATTTTGGGAGATCGTCCTGTTGGACCTGTCAAGTGATGAGAACGTAAACACCAAAATCATCCATGCTGAGTGATAGCAGGCGACTAGCATTATCTCAAAAGTGAGAAAATGAGAACTCGTAGCAGCTCTAAAGCTAAACGGTAAGTATTCTTAAATGATATGCAGACAAGTCAACAGGTTTGAGTAGAAGATTGAAAATTTACATTGAATATGATATAAAATATATGATATAAAATAATATACTATTTTGAACTAGCAGGAACTATTTTCCCTGTTTCCATAGAAAGTGAAGGTGGTGGCTGAGAGGACACTGTGTACAGCTAAAAATCACTGGGCAGCTACATCAGCACTCATTTTAAAATGTATGAATCTACAGGGCGTACAATAAAAAACAGTTTTTTGTTATAAGGTCAATCTTCTTATTTTGGATAATGCTAGTCGCCTACTATCACTCAACATAGTGTATGCTAAGTGTTAGCATGGAGCACTGAAGCTAATAATCTACTCACATGGATGATGTTAGTGTCTATGCTCTCATCACTAAATGGCTAAGTTGACCAATGAGGCTAATTTCCTGAACACTTGGTTTATTCCTTTAAATTGTTTCACAAATGTAATTTGTCATTCATGCTAATTCCTGAGAGCCTGAGAGCGAGGCTGACATGTTGTTTCAGTGGAAGCCACCATAAACAGGCCTGTGAGCTATTTTGGGTCCTGAGAAACACTGATATACAGAGGACAGGCAAGAGGACAAGCAATATGCAGTTACATTAAATGTAATGGCTGCGTTAAAGGTGATGTGGTGAACAGTAAATTTGAAACAACAGACGGTGGTTTAAAGGTTAGAGAGACCATCCCATAACCAGAAGGTCACAGGTTTGATCCCCACAACAGCCGATAAATCCATCAACAGCTGTGTGTGTTGTCGAAATATTGAGTCGACTGAGACACCCAACACTTTACTCACTATTACAGTAAGCTGTCCTGGGTAGGAGTGTCAGCTAAATGCTTAAAAATGACAGGAAAATGAGGAAGGAAAGGAAAATGAATTATCTTTTACAGTATATCTAATAGAAAAGATCCAGCCCAAAATATCACTATTAAAGCAGAAACCCACCCAACACAGAATACACACACTGTATGTGACTCCTATGGCCTTGGATAACTTATATTGTGGTTGAATGTACTGTGCAGATGAAGCCGTTGTACAAATCCCACTTTTTACTGGATGTTTGATGAACTGCTGCTGCACTTTGGGCTCAGATCCCAAGAGGAATAGTTTGGAAAATTCAAGTTTTGCTCACTTGTCAGACCTAGGAAGTTACATGGAATAGTCTGGTAACTAGTTTGTTAAGAAATACCATACATTTTTGTGTTCCAGTATATTAATTTGGTTCTACTATATGTTTAAGAAAGATTGATCTACAGTACTAATGCAGGACAGATGCAGGATAACTATGTATGAACAAGTTGAAAAGCCAAAACGAAGCAGCCTTATAGTATAGTAAATAGTATAGTAATAGTAGTAAAAATCAATAGTTCCTTCTGCCGTAATAGGGGAGAGCGGGGTTGGTTGTAACACTTAAAACAGTGTCTTTAATTGTTTGTAGACTGTTCAGCCCAGACAACTTATTTTTTGACTTTTTCCATGTTCCATCTTTGCCAATAACCACGTTATAATAATAGAAAATGCTAAAGTATCCGAATCCACAGGGACACAAAGGGACATAAATCTACAAGGACACAAATTCAGCTTTTAATTTGCTGTCAGTATCAGAGCTGCCAAAGGTTTCTCCTGACAACAGCAGAGCAAACTGTGTTGTTTGTCTTGAAGAGACTTGCTCATAATTATAAATAGTGGCTGAGCTGATGGAATTGTCCAAAGTCACAGGAATAAGTCTTAATTGGGGGTTTCACTGAAATGTGCAGTGACAGATCATTTATGTGGGAGCTGATTTACATTTATAGCCTTATTATGGTACCAGGCTGCATGGTGGCGTGTGACCAAGAATAGCACTGCAGTCAGTCTACCACTTTATATCTCACCAATACTGAATATTAGACCTGCTCCTTTCTTGTTGTTGTCTTCTCTGTTTCATAATCAAACACCTCTTCCTTCTCTACCTCTGATTTATATTTATCTTTCAGAGGCTTTTCCACCCGAAAATACAATTCTGGGGGAGACAGCTGAATCCTTTTTTAGCATGAAAGTGAAATGTAAATATCCAGAATATCAGCACAAATAATTGGCAGCTTCAATCCAAAACTATTGGTATTGGGCTTCAAAACCAATATTATTCAAAAGTGCGTTCACATGCTGGTGGGAAAGTTCGACATCCAGCAACTTTCAAGTCGGCTGGTAAACAGTGTTGCATTCAAGTGCTGTTTTGATGGAAAGTCAAACCTGGAGGACAAACGATAAACAAACATGGAGGCTGCAGCTTCACAAGCTAATTGGATGAATTTCATTGAAACAAATGTTAGTTATGATGGTTAGTCCGGTTAACTACACATGTAATAAAGGTGTTTGTGTGTGACTGGCACAAAACTAGATTTTTAGATTAAAAACTAGATTATCATTGCATCATAACTTGGAAACTCAGGTAGTAAAGTTTTCTCTGACTTTCCATCTCTCTCTCTCTCTCTCTCTCTCTCCCTCTCTCTGTCCCTCCCTCTCTCTCTGTCTCTGTCCCTCTCTCTCTCTCTCTCTCCCCTCCCTCTCTCTGTCCCTCCCTCTCTCTCTCTCTCTCTCTCTCTCTCTCTCTCTCTCTCTCTCTCAGAGAACTGAAACACAGGACCATGAAGGAGCATGATGAGCCAAAGTTTCAGCTGCAGGAGTACGTCGACAAAGAAATGAGGACCGTTGGCTGCTGCCGCACATAGACCCATCATGTGTGTGTGTGTGTGTGTGTGTGTGTCTGTATGTGTGTGTGTGTTGTGTGTGTGTGTGTGTGTGTGTGTGTGTGAGACATCAGCTACATTCCATTGGAGTACTGATTTGGAGTCAGCGTTCCTGGGAGTTATCTCCAAATCCACAGTGTTTATTTTTCCATCAGTGGTGATACGGCCGATATAATCTCTCTCCCAGCCCACCTTTCCTCTGCAACTGTGAATGTAATATATCTCCTATTTACATATTTGCACATACACACGCATGTACACACACACACACACACACACATACACACACACACAAACACAACCCCTCGTGTTGTGTTTCCTTGTTTGTATGTCTACTTTATGGCCCGTCATTCTGTGCAATTTTCAGTTTTCCACAATTGTATGTGATGTACATATTTTACATGTAATTTTAATTTTCCTCTATGAAAACTTTGTAGTTTGCATCTTTGTAAATGCCTGTCTTGTCGAAACTAAAGTATGTAGAAACAAAAAGTAGATTCATAGAATTAGTAAAGAAATAAAACAAATTAATAGATCTTATGAACACATCTGTACAAATCCTGCACCTATGTGAGCTGTCAAACAGCACTGTGTGCTGTTTATGGACAGCAATATCATGGTATTATGATAAATGTTAATATGTGTATTTGTGTTGGTTAGGATCATGACTATAATCACACTGAAGCAAAACCTATCTGTGAGATATTCTTCAAGCCCTTTGCAGATTGAGTCCTGTCTAGTTCAGGTTTGAGTTAAAGTTGCTATGTGTTGCATTTTAATATGAATAAATCTTTACCATATTAATATTGAGACATTAGCCTCTCAGCCTCTACTCTGCATCCTCCATTGTTTCTCCACCTGGTGGATCTGGAGGGAAATCTGCTGGATCGCTTTACGGCACAAAACAGGAAGAGGTTCTGTTCTTCCAGAGCAAACGGAGCTAAAGCTGAAAGAGTTTCTGGCAGCAGATGGTGGAAGGAGGGGAAGGAAGAAATGGAGAAATCGCTTCCAACATGTTGATCCTCTTCGGGGGGGGGGCTGATGGGAAATGTAGTCTTAATTTTGTGAAACACTAGTACTAATGATATCACTGGTGTGAGATAGAGGCTACCAATCGTCACAATACTGGTCTCATTTGTTTACGGTAATTATCCAAGGTAGCATAATTAATTTGACAACGATATATTGATGTATATAAATGCTACACATGGCACTATTCATTTTCTTTCCACCTAGCCAGGCTTCATTTGAGTACAAAAAAAATTGCTTTAACAGCCCAAAACAAACTTCAGTGCAAATGTGAACACAACAGATATACAATGCAAAGTGCAATACTGCCGTACCTACAGTATATTATACAATCAAGTTCACAGAATCACACACATGTGCATGCAGATATGACACCGAGCCACGGAGAAGCATAGTGCTGAGGATCTGTACAGCCAGGAAGAGGCAGCTTCGGTTTAACCTTTTTGTCTTTTGTCTGTAGGTTTTGTACAGATGGAGCCGTTTTCAAAGTCCCATGTTTTTACTGCATGCCTGCCTGCCAGGTCACCATTGTAAATAAGAATTTGTTCTTAATGACTTGCCTGGTTGAATAAAGGTTAAATAAAAATAAAGAACTACTGCTGCACTCATCTTCAGTAGGAACTGTTTGGAAAAATCAAAGTTAAGTTTTCAAGAAGAATTGTCTGCAGTAGTAATGCAGGAAAGTTGCAGGAAAAATGCATGAAGGGGACTTTAATAATGGCTGCCACCATGAGTCTGTTGTTTTGAGTTCAGTAACATGTCCAGACTCTGAATATTTTCTTCCAGTGATTTCTACTCAGTGATACTTATGATATTTTGTCAGTAGATCTATCGTATCAATGATGAACGATGATCGGTTTCATACTGCTGTCTGTTAATGTTGGAAATACTTTTAAGTTCTCATTTGAAATACTAATTTTCAAATTATTGCTTGTACCAGTTGGTAACACTGAATCTTCATGTACAGCTTTTACAGTAGATTACAAACTCGTGAAATAGTTCAGATATCAATAATTTATTGTCAACTTTGAATCTGTATACTGTATCTTATCTGAAATGATTTGTAATGTAAAAACATCCAGTGTTCACAATAAAGAATCAATCAATATGACTGAGTGAGCTGCTGTTTTTACCTCAGGATCAGTCAGGGAGCTCATAGATGGATCTACAGCGCCACCTAATGACAGACTTTGATTACTGCAATATGGACTGTGAGTTAAATGGCTGAATTACTGTATAATGCAATATCAGGTACAGTGTGGTCCATTTCTAACAGAGTTATTTTTATAGCGTTTTGTAATCAATCAAACTCTCCCTCTTAACCAAGGTTAATACATTTACAGGACTTTGTCTTGGTGACATTTATGCAGGAACATAATTCACATACTGTAGTGTAAGAGCTATAATTCATTGTATTTCAGAACTACTTCAATCAATTGGATAAAAATCTATCATTGGTGATCATTGTTGTATCTCTTGTGATCTTATCAAAGGAATAAAGGTTTGTTTTTTCAGACAAGAAAAGCACCATGTAATGAAATGCAATGCAATTTATTTAAATGCTCGAATGGCACGAGGTACAACACACACACACACACACACACACACATACACACACACACACACACACACACACATCACACACACACACACACACACACACACACATACACATACACAAACACTGTGGTGTCTCCCCATGTCACTGCCACCTAACCACCAGCAGAGGGAGCCAGAGAGCCGGGCTGAGCTGGTGTCAGTTGGGGATGGTGGTTAATAATGATACATCCACTGCCAGCTCACTGCTGAGAAAACAAAACAAAATGTATCAACACTATACATAAGCCATTTTTCTGTTTGACATACATCAGTATTGGAGTGGCTGAACGTTTAGAATACCGTGATGAACAGACAGGGAGGGGTGGAGCTTCCTGGAGAGTCAGTGGTAGCAGTTGTATTTGTGATGTTGTGGATTTTAATCAGAATCAAATCAAATGACAAAAATCAAAAGTGTAGAATAATAGCCTATTTTACATTGTTGCTACTCACTGGAATCATTTTATTATTCACTCTCATCAGGGAAACAGGGTCAAGTGCAGCCGCTGCAGGAACATTGTAACCCGACTGATGTCAGTCGGAAATGAGAGTTTAGGAGAACGGATAGAGCAGGTGGAGGAGGAGAAGAGAGAGAGAGGACAGAGTGACCAGACGGAGGAATGGGTCGCCGTACAAACCATCACCACACAACACAACACGGGGCAATCAAATGTCACAGAGAGAGAGAGAGAGAGAGAGAGAGAGAGAACCTGTGAGTAGGAAGAGGGGGAGAAAAGAACCTCTCTCTCTCTCTCTCTCCCGCTCTCTCTCTCTCTCTCTCCCGCTCTCTCTCTCTCTCTCTCCCCCTCTCTCATTAAAGGGGCATTACATAATCTCTATCAGTCACCAGCAGGAATTGCAACATCTTAGGCTCTAGACTAGGATCAGGTACACACACACACACACTCTTCCACTTGCATTACTAACAGTTATTGCTGTAATTCACACTCTCTCAAACACACAACCTCCTGCATGCCTACACACACCATAACACACACTCGCACACTTTTCCACACAGTCCTCTGCAGACACACATGTACACATGTTTTGTTCTCCATCGAGGAACCACATTGGAAACAAGTGTTTAAGTTCATGTTCATGTTTACCTGTTATCCTCTGGGATGAGCTACTGTCTGTACTTTTATACCCACTAAAGTACAGAGAATAAGATCATTTTCATGCCCTAAAACTAGATGCTGTATATTGTATATTTTCAGTTTTACATGTAAAACTTTTGTGTATGCAGAAATCAGATTTTGCAGATTGGCAATGCCCCTATGTTCCCTTATTCCTTATAAGTAAACTATTGATCCAACTTTCATCTCCCATCTAAAAATAGCCTTGAATTAGTCTTGAACTCATTGTTTTGAACTATGATCATACTGATTTGAATAGATCTTTCATCTCTTCAGGCTCTCAATTTAGACTTCCACATGATGATAATGATGATGATAATAATAATAATGATAATAATACTAACTTTATTTATATAGCACCTTTAAAAACAGAGTTTACAAAGTGCTTTGACAGACAAAATAAAAGCAGAATACTCAAATTATGAATTTAAAAGGCAATAAAACAATAATAAACAGGGATCGTAGGATGAAAACCAAGATAAACAGTAAAATAGAATTAAGACAGAGTTAAGATAAAAGATGTAAAAAGACAATAGAAAGATGATAAAAAGCTGATAAAAAGCCGATAAAGAGACAATAAAAAGCCGATAAAAGATAAAAAGATAAAAATACGACATCACATAAAAGCAAGTCTATAAAAATGGGTTTTAAGAAGTGATTTAAAAGAAGTCACTGATTCTGCAGCCTTCTCTCCTCAGGCAGGTTGTTCCAAAGCCGACGGGCCCTGATGGAAATGATGATGATGATGATGATGATGATGATGAAGGCATAATGAATGTTCATTGCATGATCGCTGCACTTTGCCTCAATCTTGTGTTCCCTCTCTCTGTCACTGTGCCCTTCGTTATGAAAGGAAAATATGTTTCCGTGTGTGTGTGTGTGTGTGTGTGTGTGTGTGTGTGTGTGTGTGTGTGACCAACACGGTGTGCTCAGACCAGCTGTGATTCAGAAGTCTTCCCTTAAAACATCGCAGTCTGGAACAGTATGATAACATGACCTGTAAGTATTTCCTCTCTCTGTCTGTCTGGTTTCAGCAGCAGCTAATAGAGGATGAGGAACCTGAGGCTCCTCTTGACCCGACGATACGACCAGATACAAGTTGCTGCTGTTCCCTCATGATAAAGCCACCATCAGTTAGATCAGTGGTTCTCAACGTGGGGTCCAGGGGGTCCCCAGCAAACTGGTGAATTGTTAAACTTCACCATTATTTCATTTACAAGAAGTTAACACAGTTAGAGAATGTAGAAGAATGACTATTTTGATCATTGTTATCTCTCTACCTACAATACAGATAGTCTGGAATGGAGTCATGGAATTCTGGACAAAATCATATCATGGTTTTGAGAGACAAAATCTCATCAAATGGGGGGTCCGTGGCACTAATGTGGTCTAAATTAGGGGTCCTTGATATGAAAAAGGTTGAGAATCACTGAGTTAGATGATAGATGATATGATGTAACACTTAATGAGTTGCTGTCAGGCCTGGGTCAAAAACTCTGTGTGTTGTTGTGTTTCCAGGGTTGAGGCCATTCATGAACTGAATTAAGAATGCATGGGAAACTCCAATTACATGTTCTGCACCTGAGAGGTTCCTTTAACGTCTTATGATATTCAGTATTGATGGATTGCATAGAATGGATAATATTAACTCCATATTGATACCTATTCTGGTTGTTCTGGTTGCATTTTGGTCGTTCCTTATTTTTTATTTTTGGTTATTCCTTAATTTATTTTTGGTTGTTCCTTATTTTATTTTTATTTATTTATTTACTTTTATTATGTGTCTGCTCTCGCACGCATACTTTTTGTTATACTGTTATGATGTTGTGTTGTGTCCTAATTGCATCGATTATTATCAATAGCCTGTTACTGTTTTACTTCAAGTGGAGGTTCTCCTTATTAACCTGTGGCTTCTGACCTCTCCTGCACAATAACTATATCTCCTTTTTGTCTTTATAACAATTTTTATACTACTACTACTACTACTACTACTACTACTACTACTACTACTGATAATATAAGATTACAAGATTACAAGATTACTTTATTTGTCCCTAGGGAAATTTGTCTTGGACATAAAGGCTGCCACATAAAAATACATACAATTATAGTGCAGTAACAGACACAAAGTGCACAGCACAAACAAGTGCAGACATAAGTGCATTCAAGTACATGCAACACAGCCCCTCATTTCACACCCTCCTTATGTCCTGAGTTTAGGAGATTCACTGATAGAGGGATGAAAGAATTTTTATACCTATTCAGGAATCTTTTCCTGTATTTAATTGGAACCCTGTAGCGTCTACCTGATAGGAGCAGTTTGTATTCTGGATACAGGACATGGGAGGGGTCAGCGATAATTGTTTAACTATAGTCTTCTCAAAGAGCATTTGGAGGGAGGGATGCTCCCTCACCCCCATGACTGTCATTGCTGTGTGGACCAGTCTATTTATTTGTGATTTTAACTTAACTGATATGTTACCAAACCAAGCTAAGATTCCGTAATGTAATATAGTCTCTATCACAGCATGATAATATAACATCAATACCCTCAAACACCCTGAGTCTTCACAAGAAGGAGAGTCGCTGTTGGATCCGAGTGCATACAGGATTCACATGGACATTCCAAGACAGATTACAGTCAATATGTGCACCCAAGTATTTGTAAGAATGAACCTGGGTAATTCAAGCGTTATGGACCAGTAGTGGAGAATGATCCCCCAGATGTCCTGGATCAAAAATCATTTCTTCTGTTTTCTTAGTGTTTACAATGAGATGATGGTCATCACACCATTGTACAAACTTTTTAACCTCCAAACTATTGCCATAATAATAATAATAATAATAAATCTATTAATCAATTAATAATAATAAATCTGTTCATCAATTATAATACCAAGCATGGTTTTTCCTCTCAGCATGGGTGCCTAGCCTGCCCATTCAATGCTAATGGGAACAGTGGTGTGGATTTATATTTTAATTTCTGATTCTGATAGCTGTTCCAGGCTAAAGGCTTCCAGAAGCTAAGATGTTGGAAAGTTTAGATCCTCAATTTTCAGATGTAGTAAGTCTGTTGCCTCCTGATAAAGGTCAACAACGAAATCTGTTAATAAAACAAGCAGAGACACACTGTAATGTCATTTCTGTGCAGCAGGGGTCGCACTTGCATCACAGTTACACTGAGGAGTCAAAGGCAGCAACTGTCGCCCTTTGATTCTGTGTTTTCACTGAGAGCAAGAGTGGATGGAGAGAAGAAGAATAAACAAGAGAAAAAAAGTTTATAAAGAAAGGAAAGAGGGCTGCATGTAACTTCAGCACAGCAGTGTTTGAAGAGAGAGAGAAAGCTTCCAAACTTGCAGAGAAAATGTTGGGAAAAAAATCTTATTTTATTTTGATATTTCAGGTTAAGGAAAATACATGAAATGGTGACACTGCATCCTGTGCCTTTGTTGGTACAGAGTTTGGTTTGCTCTCTGGCAGCAGAGTTAGTTAAAGGTGCTATATAGCATTTTTAAACATCAATATATCACTGTCACTCTCCTTCTTCTTCTTCTTCTGTTTTGTGCCTCAGAGCAATCCGTCTTTGTGCCGTAAAGCAACCCAGCAGATTTCCTGCCAAGTCTGACCTGGTGGCTCACAGTGTAAAATGCAGAGTAGAGGCTGACAAGCTTCTCAGCAATGATCTCATTTGTTTACAGTTATAACACTGATGTCTCAAAATTAATGTGGTAATGATTTATTGACGTTTAGTTTAGTTTATTTGCACATATTAAAACAAACAAACAAATAAAAAAAGAGAAAAAGAAAAGAAAGGGAAAGAAATGTACAGGTGAGGTGAAAAGCCCGAGATGAGCTTCTATCACCGAGGTTCTACTAATTAAGTTGCAATCATTTAAAGTTCATTTTAAGTAGTTAAAATAATTAAAACACAATTACTGAAACTAGAATTTATAACCTCCTCCTCCCCTTGTCTCCTCTCCTCTCCTATTCTCCTCATCTCCTCTCCTTGTCTCCTCTCCTTTCCTCTCCTCCCCTTTCCTCTCCTCCTCAACTCCTCTCCGTGTTTCCTCTCCTCTCTCCTCTCCTGTCCTTGTCTCCTCTCCTCTCCTTTCCTCTCCTCCTCAACTCCTCTCCTCTCAGTGTTTCCTCTCCTCTCCTGTCCTTGTCTCCTGTCCTTGTCTCCTCTCCTTTCCTCTCCTCCTCAACACCTCTCCTCTCAGTGTTTCCTCTCCTCTCTTGTCCTTGTCTCCTCTCCTGTACTTGTCTCCTCTCCTCTCCTCCTCTTCTGTCCTTGTCTCCTCTCCTCTCCTCTGCTCTCCTCTCCTGTCCTTGTCTCCTCTCCTCTCCCTCTCCTCTCCTCTCGGGACACACAAACACACAAACCGCTCTCCAATTATAGTAGTGGGATGTAGATACATAATAGCGTTTGGTAAACTGTTACAACAAATATCAATAAATCATATGAATCTCCAGGATATTAGGTAAGCGATCAAATGTAGGCTATAACTGAGACCATTAGCAGCTGTCAGAAATTAACAGCTCTTTTATTTTTCTTTTAAATACATTTAAAGAGAGAGATTAATCTGCTAAATAAGAAAATTCCAAACTATAACCCCTCTATATTGAATTGAAAATTGACTCCTCGAGGTGTGGCTCAGTGGGAGGTGAAGGTTAAAACGTTAGAATGCTACAAAAATCGCTCCACAACTCCTGCAATAAAATCATTTTGCAGTGAAAACCCGTCCACAGAAAGAGAGAGAGAGAGAGAGAGAGAGAGAGAGAGAGAGAGAAAGAAAAGACAAAAAATGTCATTCCGCCCCTCCGTGCATTAGTGAACGTGTGTGTAAATGTGTGCATTGGTGTGAATAAGTAAACAGGCGGCCGGAGTCGTCCCACTCACTGACAGAAGCTCTCATATGACTTGGCGAGGACCATCTGTTGCACTGGCTGCTCCGCTGTCATTAGCCCCGCCGAAGGGCACTATAACCCCAATGGCTCTGCTGGAGTGTGTGTGTGTGTGTGTGTGTGTGTGTGTGTGTGAAGGAGAGTGAGTGAGGGAGAGAGAGAGAGAGAGAGAGAGGGAGAGAGAGGGAGAGAGAGGAAGAGAGCGAGGGAGAGGGAGAGGGAGGGAGAGAGAGAGGGGAGAGAGAGGGAGAGAGCGAGGGAGAGGGAGAGGGAGAGAGCGAGGGAGAGAGCGAGGGAGAGGGGAGAGAGAGGGAGAGAGAGAGAGAGAGAGAGGGAGAGGGAGAGCGAGGGAGAGAGAGAGATAATTCATCCTTCACCAGATACCAAGCTGCCCACTCCACTACAGTTAAGTAACAACAAACCCCAAACAAAGCCGTGTGTGTGTGTGTGTGTGTGTGTGTGTCAATGATGTGTGTGTCTTTATCTTTGATACTGGCACATCTGTCTCTCAGTCCATCAACCATCACCAGCTGGTAACTGGTCTTTGTTTGCTTTCTGTCAAATCCTCAAGTCTTTCCACTATCTGTGTATTCTGTTCACCACACACACACACACACACACACACACACACACACACACACACACACGGTCCTCCATTGCTATTGTAGATTTCCACTGTTGACAGCAGCCTGCAGCAGTAGCACCAGTACAGACACAACAAGGTCTGGGTTATTTATAAGGTGAGACAAATGATGGAATATAATAACAAAGTGCGGAGGAGGATGTTTTGTTGTCTGGGTTTTTTTGTTGTTGTCTGTCTGTTGCCTTCTGTCTTTCTCTCTGTCGGTCTGGTTGTGACTCACTGGACATTGTTGCCACCGGTGAGATGAAACAAACAACAAAACAAACTGACGCTCCGCCGACTCAGCAGCATCATTAGCGTCTTACAGGAGGCGGTGCGGCGTTGACAGTATGTTTATGTTTGATGATGATGATGATGATGATGATGATGATGGGTTTGTCATGTCATGTTACATTATGCCTGCAGTGCGTTTCATTGAGTCTGACTAAGCTCTTTTAACCAGACACTATACTTTAACTTCCTAATATTGTGTTTTATACATGTACTTTGTATATTTGTACTTTCATTGTTTTGCTGTATCTTGCTGGCAAATGTTTTTTTATTTGAGCATGTTGACATATATACACATACATGAGCACATATATCCATACAAATATACATGCAATTAGACCGGAATATGCTCTTCTTCGTTTTCTTTGAACAAATGTATATGATAGATATAACAAAATGCAATACAAAATGCAAGAGAAATAGAAATAAATAAAACGCTCTCTGCTAACCTAATCCCTGAATGTTTTGCTGTGTCTTCAATGTTCCTTTTAATCGTGTTTGTCAAGCACTTTAAGTTGCATTGTTGTATATTGAAAGTAAATTTAAGTCATGTCACATCACATCATGTTATGTCATGCTGCGTTATATTATGTAACATGATGTTACGTTGTGTTGTGTCATGTCATGTTACATTATGGATTGGTATTAATTAGTTATGTTATGGATTGGTATGTCATTTCATGTGTTATGCTGTATTGCATTACGTTATGTTACATTGCATTGTGTTGCGTCACATCATGTTAGGTTATGGATTGTTCTGATATAAAGTGGTATGTTATGACTTAATAAATCATGTCACATCATGTCATGAAAGAGAGAGAGAGACACTGGTGTAATGTAAAAAAGAATGACTGATGCACAGAGAGAGAGAGAGAGAGAGAGAGAGAGAAAGAGAAATCTTGTTTGATTATTTTACTGTAATGTATCAGTAATGTATCCACTGTTTACTTTGTTGTTAGATCCTTTTGTTGATTGTCCTGAGACGCTTTGGCAATTTTGTTGTTATGACATTCATGCCAATAAAGCAAACTGAATTGGGGAGAGAGAGAGAGAGAGAGAGAGAGAGAGAGAGAGAGAGAGAGAGAGAGAGAGCAATAAAGACAGATTAAAGTCCTCACCACTTCATTCTGGTTATCATATTTCTGATGCAGCCCAGTGGGTTCAGTGAATTTTAATGGATAAAAACACAATGCAGCCACTTCTCTAATAATAATATATATAGATAATATGAATCTTCCAGGGTCACAGAAAAGGTTTCCTTCAAATCCAAGGGTGAAATTCAAGAACTCACAATTGTCATGTTTCGGGCTGGGACATGACATTGGACACAATTAGATATCGTAGAATGGGAAGCGGTGATCCTTGAACGGAGAGAGCTGAGGTATAATGATGAACTTGGATGCTATAATTTAATAATAATAATAAAAAAGTAATCAAGAAGTTTCAAGGCCATCCACTCATTTTCAAAAACTTTTAAGGCCTTATTTCATTCTTCTCAAATCCACAAGCTTTTAAAGGCATACTGAGTAGGATTTTGCTGCTTGTGGCTTTTACAGTAAACACAACCTCCCTGTGGTTGCCAGATCGGTAAAAACCAGTAAAAAAGGGGCGAGGCTTGTTCCAATACGAGAGTGAATCCGTTGGCTTTCACCCGTTGGCGAGTATTAAAAGGAGAGGAAGGGGATGAAGAGCGATGCAGGGTTGGCCTGTTTTCTATTGGACAGTTAGGTGCCAGTACAGGTATCAGCTTTTCTACAACAACAAAGCTGGTTTTGGTTGCAGGACTCACCTGCTACCAAGTGGTTGACGCCCAGAAACATCCTGAACATTCAGAAATAAGAAAATCCCGGCAGAACGCAGCCTCTCTGCAGACACTGTCACACACCACTAATGCAGCATAAGTCATGATTGAGTAGGATCATTTTTTGAATTTGAATTTTTATGCTGTTTCAAGGGGGAAAATCCTGCTCAGTATGCCTTTACGGATTTTGAGGAAGGAATATGTTGCCTCATCTATTATTATTGTGTCATGATTCTGACCTTTGCACTGCTTGCTGCTGGCTGCTTCTCATGTTTGTGATCCAGGAACTGAAGCTGCTTCTCACTGTAATTCACTCTAGATAAGAGCAGCAGCTGAATGGATCGATTATCCGCTATCAATACTGGAAATGAATACTTAATCTTCACTGGTGCGTGGCCGGGTGACATGATGTGTGTTAATGTGGGTGTTTTGCTTTTGTTCCACATGTGAATGGAGCAACATCAGTGTGTGTGTGTGTGTGTGTGAGTAGCCCTCTGCTATGGAGACGGCAGGCTTTCCAGCCATGCAGTCCCATTAAGATAAGCCTCTCCTCCTGTCAGCCGGAGAACATCAACAAACACTGAGCCAAACCTCCTGCTGGGACACACACACACACACACACACACTCTCACACACTCTCATACATACACACACACACACACACACCTTGATTTGTTTGCTTTTCCGTGGAGTAGTCAGGAGGGCCACGTGTGTTTATGTTTTCATCCACAAATTCCACCCCCGCTGACTTGTACCAGAGGAAATGAATGAGGAGGAGGAGGAGGAGAGAGGAGGATAGAGAGATGGAGAGAGATGGAGAGAGAGGAGAGAGAGATGGAGACAGAGAGGCGGAGAGTGGCAGGCGGTTCTCACAGTGAAGAGATGTAGAGGATGTACTTTACACGTCTCCTCGCGCCTTCCCTCCGAGGTGTGTCCACTGTAAGAGTATGTTCTGTTCTTTTTTTAATGAATTTGTAATGAGCGAAGGAGTGCAGAGACGTGGGCGGAAAGCGAGATGAAAGGTAAACAGACGGACGAGAAGAAAACAAGTCATGAGTGGCAAACAGCTCACCCCCCCCCCCCCCCCGACCCTCCATCCACCTCCGTCCACCAACAGCACCAGTCAATTGTTCAGGAGATTTCAGGAGGAGGAAAATGCCACTTAATCATTGACAGCACAAAATCAAAACAAAATATCTCTCTTTTTAAAATAAGTAAATAATTAACTTACATCCAGAGTTGACCAAAAAAAAGACACTATTTCAGATTGAATCATCAAGCTGAGACCTTGAATGATGGTATATTGAATATTGAAGCGTTTTAGAAATGGGAAGTGTTGGGGAATCTACTTTAAAAGTGTATTTTTATAACAGAAGTTACTACAGTGAAGCATCGCTCAAGAGAAATATGGTTTTGTTCACTAAATGGACGTAGAAAAACTAGTTCAAACTACTTTGTAAAGAATGATTACACCTACATCTGCAGTGTCATAAAAAAATGTCATTTCTTTTGAAATAAAATGGAAAGGAACGGTCACTGTGCTTTCAATGCCCAAAGTAGAGAAATCTAATAATCCTGTCTGAGTTTGCAAGGTACACTGACTTTCTGTTAAACTTCTCACCTTAGCATGAAGAGATAAAAGGGTCTTTGTAACATCAGACTCATACAGCCTTGAGAATTATAGGTCAGAAATAATTAGAAAAAATGAAAGCTATAAATAAAATAAAATTAAATAAAAATTAAAACAAAGCAAGACATCAGTTAGCTTGCTAGAAACCCTACCAACTAAGGTCGCACCATGGACATATAGCAAGCGATAGTTAAGGTCTTCGACTAGTTTACACTGTCTGTCACCCACCGGAAAAAAAGGTGCAATCATTTTGGTACGCTCCTTATGGAGACGATGTAGCACTGTAACTGCATTTAGAAGTACACAATCTTACACCAGACACAGAAAATGTGTATGTATTGTAATTGGTTATGTAACTGTGGGTGCCACAAGCTGATACCCCCCCACCCCCACCCCCACCCTCCAACTGTATGTTTATTTTTATAAGTGTGCTTTCTCAGGGCTTGTGGTCTGATTTTACTTTCACGTTTTAAGTCACTTCTTAAAACCTATTATTATACAAAGTCATTCTCTTGTTCCTTATTTTGATTATTTTAATTATTTTATAATGTGTTATTTTACTTATTATACTCTTCCTCTTATGTACCTGTTTTGCTCCTATATTTCCTTCCCAATGTTGTATAACCTTTAAACTGTTTTAAAATTGTTTTTACTATTGTTGTCCACCATTTTTAATTTGTCTTGTGAAGCACTTTGTTTTGAAAGGTGCTATATAAATAAAGTTCATTATTATTATTATTATTATTACTATGGAAAATTGCACTAGCCACCTATCCGCTAGTAAACCAGTGAGGCGGTCTTAGTTGACTTCGGCTCCCTGTAGCAGCAACAATGCTGGAAAGCAGGGAGAAAAGAAAGAGCAGCAAAGTTAAATGTTCCAAAACACAGTAAACATCAGCATTGCTTTTTTAAATTGTAGTTTGGCTGCGTTCACCGTCTGCTTCTTCTTCACCTGCGGAGGCTTTACAGGCGGCGGCTGCCTCAGGCTCTATGGGTGACAGCTCATCAAGATGACTGACGTGTTCCGGTGAGACTGAGGGCGTGTGAGGCCAGGACTAAAACCCCATGCCTCCAGTCGAAAAGTTACATAATTACATGTAGTGAACCCGCTCCCCGACAGCGCACATGCACTATTGGAACGAACCCCCATTCGCTCCTGTCATCACTGCTGATGGAGCCATTAGTCATGCATGGATTCAGCAGGACTGCTGTGTCCAGCCATTAGGGCTTATTCTTACCGAGTCCGGTCCTCCGCCGGTCCTCCGAAGCCCTGCTGATCTGAAATGCGGCGGCCTGGCGGGAGCGGAGTGATTCTGCCGTGTGAGGCCTGAACACTCAGGGGGAAAGTGCTGCACTGCTGAGGCATGATTTAAGGGACAATGGGAGCTTTTTCCATTTTTAGCCCTCCGCTTGGTACGAACCGGGCACGCAGGATGCATTTATAGATCTATTTGGTCCCTCGATAACCGAGGAGTTATAATGTGCCTTTGTGCGGCGGTGATGAGAGGAGCGAGGAGAGGAGTGGTTCCAGCGGGGGGGTTGATGTGTCGAGCTAAAAATGACTCGATAGAAAAGATAGCGGTGAAGAAAAGCTCCATTGTTTTTTCCGCAGCCTTGTGAGCAGAGCCTGGCTCCCTGCTGAGCGGCTGATTTGGGGAGGCAGCAGCTTCTTTGGTGCTGCAGGTAAAGTTAAACTGACCTGTGTCTGAAATTAGGTGTCATCACGCCACATTAGGCTGACACGTGCAGGATTTGATATTTCTTCATGCCATACTTATCTCTCCTCATTTCATTTTCTATCTTATTCATTTGCAGCTTCTGTCGGTGTGACCAACATCTGCTGTACTGCTTCCTTGAGCACTTTGCTTTTTGTTATTTTCAGAAACAATCATGTTGCTCATTTACTGTCCCTGTCCAGATTTTCCCTGCCTGTCTGCCAGCCTTCAAGTCACATGAGTTTCTTCCTTTATGTTAGCGTCCAACACATTTACAGGAGAGCCAATCATGAAACCTTTGGTTTGGTCCTTAACTGAAGAAGAACTTGTTTCAAAGGGATATTTCACTTTGGTTTAAAAGTTGTTTTGGTATGGATATGCTGGATATATGAGCAACCAACCAATAACAATGGCTGTCATGGTTACATCTACTTATGTCACAAGCTTTCATTTTGCTTCTGAAAATCCTATTTTTTAACATTACAAACTACATCAAGGACACCAGCTTGATATTTGTTTTTGCTGCTCTTTGTGATCTTTTTTAGGCAAATTTGCCTGTTTTATAATGTCAATAAAGGCTTGCTGGCTTGCTAAATGTCCCAAAAATGAATTATAAAAAGCATGGTGAAGCAGCTTTCTGTTCTTATGCACCAAAGGTTTTGAACAAACTCCCATTACAAATAAGACAAGCAACTTCTGTTGATAGTTTTAAGAAACAGCTCAAACCCCATTTTTATGATCTTGCTTTTAATTAATTCCACCATTTTATTTTAACACCATTGTCATTAATTCATACTTGTTTTATATTTCTTATACTTGATTTATGTGTTTTATATCTAGGATTGTTCTTTATTATTTTCAATTTATTTTATACTTGTATTTGTTTTATGCTTCTTATATCTTAGGATTGGTTTTTATCATTATTTATTGATTTTTATTGTTTCTCTTGTAAAGCAATTTGTGCTGCATTTTATGATATGAAAGGTGCCATATAAATAAAGTGTATTATTATTATTATTGTTCATAAAGAGAGTCTAGTGTGAAACAAGAACAGATCCTGTACAGACCCACAGCGTGTGTTCGATTCAATGCACTGAAGCATCACAGCACGGTTATCGGTTAAATAATTCCACTACTGTCACCTAAATACCACAGGTATTGCTACTGGTGGTGATTAAACTTTCCAGGGGCAATTACTGTCAGAGATCTAGTGCTCAAAGGCCACGTTCACACCTCAGGCTTTCATGCTCACTTCTGAATTCCTGCTCATATCAGATCTATTCTAGGATGTCACCCATAGATCTGTTCCCCATATGAACTGACAGCAAAGCAGAAAAGACACACGTGAGCAGAAGCAATATCCAAACATGTCACATCCATTTTTGTTTTCTGTTACGGTATGTGGCTTTGAGTTTTGACTGAATTGAGGCGTCTAATCAAGTCGGCTTTTTGGCTTTATTTCCATTGTAGTTTCCATTGTAAAGCGTGGGCAACCTTTCCTAAATCTGCATTTCCAGGCCCATTTTGTTGTTTGGTGATGTGTTTTTCTTATTCATGTGGGTAGCTGGCCAAACGTACACCACATAATATCAGGTCAAGATATTTCCATCACAAAATAACTCCTAGAATGAACTGAACGTCACAGATTGACGATATATAACAGTGTAAGAGTATCTGAGGGTGGATTCAGTGTGTTTCTCGGCAGCAGGCAGAAGGACTGCACTGCCCTCTTCACCCGCTCTTCAGAAGTCAAGTCCTCGTTGAAAATCACTCCATTTGTTTCATGACTGTACAGACGGTGCTGAAGTTAGAAGGGGAAACTCTGGGGATCTGGTGTGAAGTAACGTCTTGGAGTCATGCTCACACAGGTCAGCTGCATTCATCACTCATAAAAATGCTAAAGTTAGATTTAGACACAGCCTGGGGACTGGATCGTGACGTGACTCACAGACAGACTGGCACAGGCTATTGTTTCAGACATGGACGGCTTTCATAATAAGTCTGGATTTGACAACAGTCCCTGGAGCCTTTGCTTCCCTAATAAACACAGGCTTTCCTAGAGGAACACACAGGAAGGTCGCCTACTCCTCCTAATATATAGAGCACAATATCATATCAAAATAAAGGATAGTTCTGAAAATCCAGCTTGAAGATTTAACGGTTGGTAAGCAACAGTAGCAGACTGGTTTTACTGGGCAGCTCCCAGGAACCAGATGCACAAAAGAGCTCTTAAGATAGATCTTAAGAAATTTTTAGAAAGTTCTTAAGAAGGCTCTTACATGCAATTCCCCAGTATTTTCTTCAGATTTGCCTCTTCTGTTATGAACTGCTCCTTGCTTACAAACTTTCACATAGGGCCGAACTAGCAACCACGATGTAAACAAGCATAAAACAAGGATTTTCTGCAAACTATACTTTCATCTAGAAAATAATTTGGAACAATTATTTAGGGTGGATATATATACAGTATATGTTTTAAATAAATAACTAAGTCTAGAAAAAGGCTTAGACATTGGTTACTGCCTTTTTACTAAAGGCCTCTTCAGCGTAAACGTCTAATTTGCTAGATTCTTTTCATGACACAAGAGACATACACCAAATAAAAACAGTGACAAGCTCAGCTTAACAATAAAATGTTAAGCTTAAAATGTAAGATACAGCAACCAAAACTACTGAAATACTTGTCTAAAATGTGCATTTAAATGAAGGAATTTAAAGGCTGTTCTTGTCACTGCAACAATTTTAAGTAAAAGGTTATTTTAAAGTTAAGAAACAAATTTGAGAACTTTAGAATGCCATTTATTCATAAGAGTTTCCTTAGGAAGTAAAATAAGAAAGTTACGAAAATACAAACTATATTTCGATGAATTTTTAACTTCTTAAGACTAAAGTTACGGGGGAAAACTGCTCTACAGGAATGTCTTTTGTTCCCTAAGAAGTGTGAATTTTGTGAATCCGGCCCCCAGGTTTGAATGTGTGTAACTGTGTGAGTATGAAGCAGGGCGTTTCTGAACAAGAGTGTGCATGCTCATGGGTAAATATCAGTGAAGAGAATAGACTCATGATGTCCCGCCTTGGCCCTGGTCCTGGTCTAACCTGCAGGGGAACAGCTGGAGCTGCAGAAGGTCTGCCAGATGTTGTGAATCACCTCAGACAGTCAGCCAGGCTGCAGATGTCTGCTTTGATACAGTGTTAGTCTCCTCCTGTAAACCTGTTCTCCATCCTGCCTGGACCCAGCCACAGGTGTAACTATAGGCGGTTGTCACGGCAACGTCAGTAAAAGGTGGCTGGCCCTGTCTGTATATGTCAGTGTGGCAATTAGACTGGTGGGGACGTGTGGTTATAAAGTGTGTGTGTGTGTGTGGATAACCCCCCCCCCCCCCCCCCCCCCCCATTCCCGAGAATCACCAACTTCGCTGACTCGTTTCTTCTTCTTTATCCTCTTTGTCTTCTTTTCCTCAATCTTCTTCTTCCCTTCCTTCGTCTTCTTCTTCTTCTACTCTTCCTCCCCCTCCTCTTCCTCTGGTGTTTTGTATTTGCAGGCAGCCGCGTAGATGCCACCTACTTTCACTCAGGTTGCCAGGCTACTGTACCTCGCTAAAAGGGTGAATACAGAGAAAAGATCTAAAATAAAATCAGCTGGCATTTCAATTCAGGGGAACAATTGAGTGAGAGTCGGAGAGAAAACGTCTGTTCTGAGGATCTTTTTTTGTGTTTTTGTGCTCAAATCACCAGTGTTGCATGTGGTTATACATGTGGATATTTTTCATATTTCACAGATGCCACATGCATGATTTTTATAAATAAATATGCTGTAGTCAGGATATCTGCAGCACCTTCAGAGTCTTCTTAGCAGGTGCAAGGGGAGACGAGCAGGACTAAATAGAAAGGAGATTCTGTTATTTCTGTAAATATACAAACATTCAACTGTTGCTATTACATTATCCACATTAATTTGCCTGAGTTACTTATTTCAAGCAGATGGGAGGGGAAACACTGAAATAGAAGCTACTGTCTTCCACTCAATCATGCTGCATCTGCAGAAATACCCACCAGCTCTGGCAGTGTGGCAATAAAGATATTCTATTCTATTCCATGCTATTTTATGCTATTTTTTAGCAAACAGACATACCTTGTACAATATGACTGAGGAATACACCAAGTTTTTGCGAGATTGAGATAGTGACATTTTTGAGATTGGCCCCGCTGGTCAACTGACCTGTTAAGTGATGAGAACCTAGACACCAAAATCATCCATGTGTCCCTGGTAGATCATTGGTCATGGAATTCAGGACAAAATCATATCTGACAATAAAAATATTCTCAGATTTGGGTCTGAGAGACAAAATCTCATCAAATGGGGGTCCGTGGCTCTGATGTGGACTAAATCAGGGGTCCTTGATATGAAAAAGGTTGAGAAACACTGGTGTAGGTTGATAAAATTTACATAAAAAAATAACATTCTGTTTTGAACTAGCAGGAACTACTCCCTGGTGCCATAGGACGTCAAGGTGGTTTCAAAAATAACCTGCTAAAACCAGCTATATTGTGTAAATTATATTTCATTTTTCCAATTTATAAATCTACAGGTCATATGATAAAACCACTAACAACTTTCCATTACTGTCCAATTCCCCACACAGTCGATCCACCAAGCATATTCAGAGAAAATCGCACATTTTACCTTCAAGTTTTATTATTTTGTTGAACAATTGATTGCAAAGAAGAATGGAAAATAAAGTTCTCTCTACCAGCCTGCCTTATTCTTTGCTGTCCTTGTCACGTCTCTTTGTATGAAGTTGTATCACCACACACACACACACACACACACACACACACACACACACAGAGTAACCTGAGTGTGGGAGGGATTACACCTCTGAGAACACAGTAAACCTGTTCACCCAGAAGGTAAAAAGCTGTACTGTATCGTGTGTCCGCCGCTCCTCTGAATATAAAGTCCATTTCTTTGCGGTGGAGTTTCCAGAGGTGAGCTGTTGCGTCATGGCAGGTCGCGCTGTGGCGGATCAGGGAGTACAGGACACTCCGACAACAACCGGCTCCTCTCCCTTCACCCTTCATCCGCCTGTCAGCATCTGCTGTGTGGATGAATATAGGGAATATGAGACCGAACACTATGAAGTCAGGCTCATTTCACTTGACAGGAGGCTTGTTTTACATCAGAGAACAGGTTTGATTGAAATGTACTTTTCCCAAACCAAATCAAATATATTGGCCCATGCTGGTATAGCATTTTCAAGCACTGAATGCAAAAATTAATGAAAAACTGTTTGGGTAGGAGCGCTTCCTGGACTCAAAATGAAGTTTGTTTGAAGTGCTCTTTGGATAGGGATACATGTTGACACAAAAATACAAAAAAACTCCAAGGCACTCTCTTTAAACCAATTAAAATGTCTTTATTGTCATGGCATGGTCATATTAGACTTTAAAAACAAACTACTCAAGCCTTCGTCAGGAAGGCTTTTTTTTTTTTTTTGACTTCCTGACGAAGGCTTGATGCCGAAACACGTCAAAGTTTGTTTTTAAAGTCTAATATGACCATGCTATGACAATAAAGGTATTTTAATTGGTTTAAAGAGAGTACCTTGGAGTTTTTTTTTTGTATTTTTGAAAAATTAATGATCTTAAAAACAAAAAAACAACCTGTCACAATGTGCCTTTTTCATGTTGGTTCTGTGCACTTGTAAATCGCTTTGGACTAAAGTGTCTGCTAACTGATGTAATCTAATGTGTATTTTGTGTGTGGGTGTGCGTTACTTTTCAGCACAACAAACGTTCATAATTATCTCTGCCAATGAGTTTATTTTTTTTGCCCCTGTGTGTTTGTTTGTCTCTCTGTCTGTCAGCAGGATTTCTCAAAAACTTTCCATGAAATTTAGTGGACAGATCGGCCTTGGACTAACGATCAATTAATTCGATTTTGTTGCTGATCCAGATCTGGGATTTCTGTCATTAGACCATTATTGTTTTTTAGCCATAACTATATAGAGACTTGATTCCAAATCCTAAGAGTTTGCAGGGTCAAGAAATCAGTTTAACTTAAAATCTAAGTGATAGGAATGATGCGTTTGGATGTAACAGCTGGAGAATCAAGCTCCTTTTAGTTATGTTGTGTTCATACATATGGGTTGATATCAACATATATTGCATTGAATAGTATTGAATAATTGGATACATATATATGCAGCGTATGTAAAGCATCCACTTAACTGTTTCCTTCGCTAAAATCTTAGTAACTGCGATTGTAAATGTGTTTTCTCTCTTTGAACCATAACACGGTCGCTGTGCTCCTGAAATAGTCTCTCACCTGACAACATCACTTTTTCCTTAAAGCCAGAAAGTCACTGTCACCGGTAGAATCATTTGCTATGGCCACCGGTGCCATGGCAACGGGGAATACATCGCTAAAGCAACGTGGTCGGGCCTCATTAAAGAAGAAGACTGAATCTGAGCATGAGCCAGTTACAATGCATGTGATGATTCATGCTGACCCTTCTTTAAAAAAAAAATCCTAAAAAACATCCATCCATAATGGGGCGGTGAGGTGTGTGTGTGTGTGTATGTGTGTGTGTGTGTGTGTGTGTGTGTTAGGTATTTGGGGGACTGACTTCATCCGGATGCTTCATTAAAGAAAAATTTTGATAATGCATCAATTTACAGACAGCTAGTGATTTAAATGTAAATAGAGCGGAAACGTTGGCTTCTGGAAGTCCATTTCTCATTCATTTCTCCCCCTTAGATTATTTGATTATTACCTATAACATTTTAACACTGTAAGGTAGACCTGAGCAATCAAATTGTGAAACGACTTCAGTATATACAGTATGTTCCTGCAGAAGCCATCAGTCCATCTGATTTCCACTTTATCGTGGAGAAATCGTGTTTCCTTGTGAAATTTTACACTGGAAAATGACAGAGACTCACATTTTCAGGTGCATTTTTCTCACCTGGCCAAACGAATCCAACTAACGCTCCAGAGTTTGAATAAAACAAACATGCTTGGTGTGAAACCTAGGGACACGGAGGTCATTTGGGTACAGGAAGGTTTGGTAGCCTACTTGCCGTACCTTTGCCTTGTAGTTTTAGCATTATAGTGAAGAACAATAAAAAAAAAAATCAGCCAATGTTCCAGGGCTGTAGTACTCGAGTCCGGTCTCGGTCTCGAGATTAACTCCTGCTCTCCTTACTTACTGCTCCTGCTGTCTTTCTCTGTCTTTTTTCCTTCATCTTCGCCTTCTTAAATTACAGGTGAGAATATTTTCAGTCAAGCCATGCTGAGAGCAGCATATGGTTGTGGAGCAGTAAGAAAAAGGTGAAATAGATGAATCCACTTCTAGTTAAGTAAAGGTGCAACTACTGTATGTTATGAACATAAACAAGCTGCCTACAATTAATTTTGTCCTCAAAACATGCTAATTTTGTTGAAATGTCTTAAGAAACCTCCCTTCTATTTTAGGCAATAAAAAAAAAAATGCTATTTTAGTCAATAAATACAATGGTAGCCTTGGATAACACATTGCTATGGTATTGGTCTCGATTTGGACTTGTAGTTTTGCGGTCTTGGTCTCGACTCGGTCTCGACCCCCCCTTGGTCCTCGACTCGGACTCGATTCACCAATGACTCGATCTGGACTTGGACTCGACCAAGGCGGTCTCGACCACAGCCCTACAATGTTCCCTCTAAGCTGTGTGCGTCTCAGCAAGATATTTTTGTGACCTAAATTTAATAATTCATCAGGTTAACCAAATTGCTCCAGAATCTTTGATACAAGCGGGTTTCAAAAATTTCCGTGTCCAAATGAAATCAGACGCAGGGACTTTTTTTGATTCCTTAAGCTTTAGCGTCAGAGAACATCGATTTCTTCACGTGCGTCTCGTCGGTCGGAGACGGATCATCGCGTCTCGCCGAGCTTATTAAAGGACAGCGGGGAGCGAGCGCTTCAGCCGACCCGCACGCACGTTCGCTCGCTCGGCACTCTGGGGATCGGGAACGTGTGGCGATGGAAATGGAGATGGAAATGGAAACTCGACATGCTGCGCTGCCTTTCTATTTGGAGGGAAGAGAGAGAGAGAGAGGGAACATCATGTCCAACTGCAAGACACAATTTGGTAGTATAATGTTTCCTCACTGGTTTGGTTTGCCAGTTTTTTTTTGCGTATTGCTACAGAACGTGCCTGTGTGTGTGTGTGTGTGTGTGTCAGAAGTCTTCTCTTCCATGTGTATCATGTTGTTGTGAATTTCCTCCAGCCCTGGTCATGCGTGTTCTATTCTATTCTATGCAAACAAGCATGAGTTAAGATCTTGTCTGTAGTTCAATTCCACACACAGCTCATATTATTTTTTTGTCAATAAAATGTCAATTTTGTACTTCTTAATAAACCCCCCCTTCACCCAAAACACACACACACACACACACACACTCACAGTATATTTATGTAAGATGAAAAAGCTGTATCAGACAAACAATTTACAAAAGTTGAAATTTACTCCACTAAGTGTTGCTTTGTGGATCATATATATGTTTAATTGAAGAGCGGACCCTAATGATACAGAAAAGGTGTTAAAGACCCCATGAAACAGCACCTTTACTTCCTTGATTTGATGTGTTTCCTGTTGAAACAGGATGTTGGGGCGGGACATAATGCAGGGAGGCATAATTCAAAAGTCTAAACCAATGGGAGATCAGTTAGGGAGAGAGAGGAAGTTTTATCTGATGGGAGGGGTGGAGGGTCCTGGTGCAGCATGAGGTCATCATTAAAGATGATGACGGTAACTGATGTTGTTGAATTCCTTGCTTGCGGAAAGTCATAGATTACTTAATGTATTAATTAAGTAATACTTCATAATTAAGTAACTTCAACTAAAATTTCAGCATGGAGTTTAATGTGCTGAAATACAGCGGGTATCAGAGCCTCGAGTCAACGAGTGAATGAATGATTGGATAGACGGATGAACGGATGAACAAAGGGATGATGACTATGATGAATATGAAGGTGGGTAGATGAATGAAATATTACTCCCTGTGTCAGGCAATGTCAAATTCCTCATGATATAATATGCCACAGAGGCAATAAATACTCAGCAAAAGTGAATTCGGAGTGATGACTTTCTTGGATGGAGTAATATTTCCTTGCCTATCACCATGTTAGTTGGTAACAAATAAGGATATTTGTGTTTTTTGTTTCGTTTTGACGCAGATCTTTTCTAAAGCGAACACTAAAACTTCACTGTTCCGTGTGAATGTAAAGCATTTATAACCTTTTGTCACCCAACGCGGCGAGAACAAGTGAGGGTAAACAGGGAGACAATGAGAGCAGTTTAAAGAAGTTAAAAAAGAAAAAAGAAAAGAAAGAGTGACGGAGCGTGACGTTATCGATTCTGGATCCTCAGATGTCAAAATGAAGACGTCAAACTGAGCGCGCACGTGCACAAGACAACTTGCTCTGGCTGTTGCCAAGAGATAAAGACACACGTGCGCACATGCACAGGCAGAAATGCCACGGATGGTATTATTGTTGCCAACCCACCTACACAAACACACACACACACACACATCCAGGCACCCACACAGCAAACAAGTTGATTCTCCATCATTCTCCTTGGTATTGTTAAAGAAGTCTAACAAAGAGTGAAATCAAAATGAAGTCAGAAAATGCAAGGTCTGCAAACTATGGAGAGGTATGGAAAAAGTTATGAAAAAGTCTGGAAGGACAAAAAACACGGAGGAAGTTTAGAAAAAGTTCTGAAACTGAAGCATCAAGCTGCACACTGCTGGCCCTCGTGACAGACTGTGTGCTGTTATCAGCCTACAGAGTCAGACGTATAAAACAACATGTCGTCCCCACAGACTGTAAATACAGATGGACGTAGTGACCTGTCCATCACTGTCAATCACTAGGAAAACAACCCTGTTTTATAACCGTTAAATCCCGTTAATGACACAATTATTTTGAACATCACCATATGGACACACATTAGAAGAAGTGAACTACTGAGACCAGAACCTCTTGTGGAAAAAAATTTATTGACTTTATATTTTCAGCAGAAGTTAAGGTTGTGGTCCGTTGACTTCATGGAGTTGGGCGGTTTGGAGTCTTTTTGGAGCCGGCATCTAGAGGAATTACTGTTCAGTATTGGTTTCAAAATTCACCTGTGGTTTATAAATACTGCAGTTAGGCCCTTTCAAAGTTTGAAATGTTGAATTTCATTATGGTGCCTCATCGGGCCAATTAGCTGCATCATCCCTCCAAGTTTAATCAAAATTTGACCAGTGGTGTCTGAGGTATCGTGTTTGACTTTAAAATGTTGACCTTTAATTATAGCGCCCTCGTTAAGCCAATCAGTGTAATATGTACGGATAGTTGGATGTTTTGTAGCTAAGTTTTGTGTCAATCGGACTTACAGTGTAGGAATAAGAGCTTTTCAGGACACCGTGCCACAATGCATCGTCCCTCCAACTTTTGTCAAAATTGGACAAGCCCTGTCGCAGTTATGGCCTTTCAAAGTTTGCAATTTTGACCTTTATTCATAGCGCCCCCATCAGGCCAATCAGTGTAATTATTTAAACCCTGGAGCACAATGTGAAAATGCATCATCCTTCCAAGTTTCATCAAAATCAGACTAGCGGTGTCTGAGAAATCACCTGAGATATCGTGTCGGACGGAAGGACAGACAGACGGACTGAAAATTCAGCTTTTTCTAAGAATGAAGGTCTCGAAAACTGAGAAGATGTGTAGGAGCCGTGTGATGTGTAGGAGCCATGTGTCACGAGGGCAGCGAACACAAGAGAGAAGAGGTGAAAAATGTGTCATCTGAACTGAGCGGAGAGGAAGTGAGACGGATGAAAGAAAGTGAGAGAAGAACTGAAAGAAATCCGAGAAAAATGTCACCAGGCCAGGGCCGGAAACCTGAGAGACGACACTGATCTGTGTGAATGTGAGTGTGTTTCTGCAGTCTCAGGATAATGAGAAGTGTAAAAATATTGCAAAAATATGTATAAAAATGTGTAAAAATATTGCTATTGATAACAGTCGGCCGCTAAATATCTTTTGAGTTCACCAGCAGTTCAAGATCGTTCTCATATCAGTGTAGATATGGGCTGCTATTTCTTTCTTTCAACTGACCTACTTTACAATTTTCCCTTCTTGCCAGCAGTAGATCGATTAAATTTAAAGGGATAGCCAACTAAAATATAAGCTAAAATATGTAGTTTCTCTTTTTTTTTTTTTAAGTCATTGTTGGGTGTAAAAAAAACAACACAAACCTGTGAGAATCTGAAGTCGTTTCTCCGCCTAGAAAAGCAGATAAGTTGATTTCTCCATTTTGCTGCGAATTAAAAACCACTTTCACAGGTCGGAGTGGGAAATCCAATCAGAAGTCGACTTCAACACGCCGCTCTCTCTCCAGTCTACAGTGAAGCTCGCTCCACCAAAGTTCGTATGCAGTGTGTGTTTTTATAGCTGCAACGTCTAAAACTATGCTGATAAAAAATGTTTCGGCTGGTGAATGTTTTAGGTCCGACTAGACTGAGCAAGCAGAGCGTGTTTTGTGTAAAAAATTTGTTATTTATCAAGTAAGGAGCTCTCTCTCTCTCCAGTGTAGAGTGAAGCTCGCTCGCCCAGCAGCTCTCTGTATCACTATAGAAAATGCAGCAGCTAAAAGCTCCATTTTAATACAGTTACTGAATGTTAGGAACGGTCAAATCTTGGTGGATGATGAACATAGAACTCATGATACTAAAGAAGAAGGTTAACATTTTTAACTGGGTTGACCGTCACTTTAAGGCACTTCACAAATCTGTTAAAAAGCCTTTATTCTGCTGGCTAATCATAATTGTAAATTAAAAACAATGCATTTCTCAATGTGGATTTACTTCCTATATCCTCTCGAGACACTGATGAAGGCCCTGTTGTGTAAGTTTATTTTAAAAAGCATCTCTGATATTTCTCATATAGCCCATGACTCATCGTTTTCTAAAGGTTTCCGGGACATTGTTATCAGTGGGTACTTTGATTTTAAGGACAGCAGTGTAGCAGCAGGATTACCTATGGATTTGAGAGTAGGAAATCACAGACATGAAATTCATTCTTACCTGGAATTGGGTCAGGCCGGTATCCTTGATTGGAATCGTTAAATAAGAGCTGCTCCAGTTAAAATAGTTTACCACTTGTTCTCCTATATAATCTCCTATATTGTGAAGGCCATTCTCAGTCTGCATCACATCATGTACAGTATGTGATGCTCTCTACAGGTAAAGGTCAAGTCATGTACAATCATATAGTTTCTTACGTCTTACATCAACAACAGTGGTATCGGAGGGCAGCAGGAGTCCTAACACGCCTCTCTCAGATCACATATAGGGTCTTCATGTATCTTACTGGATCTTATTTACCTCTATGATTGTTCTTGTCTGTAATGTGTTTTCACTTTTTTTTTTTTCCTCAAAGATTTCAGGTAGATGTGCCCGACTCACACCAGTAACCTTGCTAGCTACTTTCACCACACTACTCACTCTATTTGTGTTGCTTAAACCACCAAACCAGACTATAATTAAAAATGTTAAAGGGACAGTTCACCCAAAAATTGTGCGACAGTCCGCGACTTATGTGGCCGCGTGATCTCACAAGGTTTGGGAACGTGGAAGCTGAATACAATAGAGGAAGACTCGATTTGCATTAAATAATATATAACATTTCTGGGTGAGGAACATTTATGGACATTTTTTTTTTTTGGCCCTTTTTGAAGCCTAAAGGACTGGACACTGCAACTGTTTGGAAGAAAGCTTCTCCGGCAGTGAGCCTGGAGAACTCCCTGGTGAGTTGTATGAAGAAAAAACTATTTTATACTGGCATGAGGATGAGCGAATTAAAATCTTTGGGTGAACTATCCCCAACGCTGCTTTACTCTCTCGCATATTACATCTGCAATTTGTCCAAAGGGAAAGATAGCTATCAATAACAGTTCCAGACATTCATCACTGTCCACCAGGTCATTCCCTCATTTTTATGGTGAGTTCGGGAACGGCTTGTAATCTTTTGTATTCTCAAACCTAAAAACATGGCAATTAGATATCATATTCTTAGGTTTGAGAATATTCAACTCCAGGGATAATTCATAGTCAAGTGAAGTTTATTTCTATAGCCTTTCATCATAAACTCATTGATTTTTATGGAGAACCTATACGTAAATCGAACTAATCGATGTCACAAAACATAAAATGATGGAACACAGTGTAAAAACAAAATAAAGGTTATGCTGATGCCAAGATCACAAGAATCAAGAAGACCCAAGGCAACCTGCTTTGGTCTATAAATGACTTTAGTGAATCTTGAAGTGCATGAAACCTGATGAGACAGATAAGATGGGGTTTCAGGAACTAGGGCAGCGCACTGTGTCCATCGCACCATGACACAAATTGTGGAAGAAAATTCAACATATGTATTAACAGCTGAACTGGGGTCACCTCAGGGAATGTAAGGTTTCATGATGTATGGTCACCTAACTGTACAACCCGGTCTCACGGCAGTTCGTGAAATAGTCACAAAATTTAATCTATTGATTCGTGTACGCTGACACGATTTTTCCATTTTTTTTCATGACACTCAGCACGACTTTCAAACTAATGTATTTCAATTGGAAGTATCTTTCCTGCCTGCAACACGTTTTTTTTTCTGTCAGTTTGGACTCAGGAAGTAGTGTGACGTTGAAATAAAACGGTGGCCAGTCAGGGTGTTGTGGTCGGGGTGGGGGATGGGCGTATACGTTTGCGTTCAATGCCGTACATTTCAACCGTAACCCACATTTAAATTTTTAACAAACGTTTTTCTTATTTAAACCATGACCAAACCATTTCTCTAACCTTAACCAAGTTGTTTTAGTTGCCTAACCATAACCGTAACACAAGTAGTTTTATTTGCCAAATCTTACGTTTTCAAATTCGTGGTGGAGGAACGTTTTTTAGGTTGTGTTCATTTCACAAAAAAAAAAAAGGCAAACTTGTATCCATGTACACGAATCAATAGATTACATTTTCGTGACTATTTTTTAAAACTGCCGTGAGACCGGGTTGCACTGTAACCCTTGGGCCAAAACGTACTCTGCCAGAGGTCTTGTTGTCACGCCCGGGCCACACCGGGGAGCGGTGTGAGCGGTGCATGACGGCTGCCTCGCTGCCTATCTTTCTACACTGAGTTTGCCTTTGATAATGGCCATAGAATGTTTAATTTCATGTCATTATAAATGTCATTTATATGTTGATGAGCGGTCCGAAAAGTCAAGAGTTGTACCAAGGAAGCAGTCGCGTGGTTTTTGTTTACCCTCGTTCAGAGAGAGAGAGAGAGAGAGAGAGAGAGAGAGAGAGAGAGAGAGAGAGAGAGAGCGAGCACTGGAAAAATACTGCCTATAGCCTACATGGGGTTTCTGCTATGACTACCGTATTTCCACAATTAAAAGCCGGTACTCCACTAATTTAGCCGTGCAAGTCACTGAATTGCAAAACACGGTCCTGCAAATATTTAACAATAGAAGCCTTTCTGTCCACAGAAACGCTAGAAGGCTTTTAATTTGAAAAGGAAACAGAACGTGTTGGGTAAAAAAAAATTTTTTTCAGGTCTGTGACATCCCACTGAGCAAAAGACGTGATTTCAACGTCCCGTCTATGCTTTAGCTCTCATATAGCCCAGGATCATTATGGCTATGTATAGACCTATTTTAGACCAAGCAGTAAATACATTATTACAATGAATAAACATCTGTAAATACCAAAAATATGCACCAGAGAAGTCCTGTAGACTAGCCTACAAGATAATTATTTGAGCACAAGAAGTAATTTCAACATTGCGTCTATGCGTAGCTCTCATACAGCCTAGGATAATCTTGTCTATGTATAGACATCTAATAAACTTTCACTTTTCAACCCCATTTAAACTTAATTTAGCCTAGACGGCTAGGGCCATGTAGACATGTTTTAAACGTCTAATCAACGTTTCAAATTGCTCAGTGGGATATTCTACAGATATAGACATTGAAACTGTATTGAAAGGTGTAATGTTGCTGGTATGATGTCAATATGACTACCAACAGATCATTTTCCCTGTCTATTTTTGCTGAGAACCGCGCGCGTCACGCTGAATCTCTGGATGAGCCGCAGCCGAGCCGCCCTGCTCACGCGGGCTGTGTGGCCGCTCTCACCTGTTAACATGGACGCTGAAATGAAAAGCAACAGGTTCTGCGACGCACACATGTCGCTCACGCAGGCGGTGTGGCCCCGGCGTCAGAGTGGCTCCTGGACGTCACCGAGATGTCTATGGAAGCTCTAACTTAAGACATAATGTGTTGTTTCTACTCTACCTCTACTTTGGTGACCTGGTCTAATGTCAGCACATTCTGTACGTCCTTGGAAGATACATAAAGGACTGGATCAATCTCTTTCTCTTTGAAGAATGTATGTAGCCTCCTGCTGTGTGCATCTCTTCCTCTCATGAGACTCCTTTTAATAAATATATATTCAAGTAAGACGAACCTCTGACTTCAGAACATTTCTTCGACACAAATACAACAACAACTGGAGGTCAGTGGTAGGTGTCGAGGAAGCATAGAGCGTTTTAATTTTTCCTGACCTGATTTTCTTGTCTGGTATGTGAACTTTCTGTTTCCAGGAAAAGAGAGCGAGAGAAAACCGGGTGACGATGCCAAGCGTTAAATTCAGGAGTGACTCACCATTAATAGAAAATGTCGCCGTGGGACAATTACGGTTTTCATCTTCCCAACAGCGCCTGGGTTCGTTCGGCGTTCAAAAGCCTCGACCCTGACTTCACAGCCTCTCCTCTTAGTCACACTGCACTGATCGTACATCAGATAGCAATGAATCAATTCCCTGCTATGTTTTTGCGTGGCGTCACACTGGTACTCTCCCTCCGGTGCTTTTCAAGCTTCTCTCCAAGATCTGATTTGATCTCACTTCACTGTCTGCCCTTCTCCGTTACAATCCCCCCCCCAAAACAAGCTGGAGCATGCCAGTCATTTAGTCTCATCTTCAGCCTTGAAGTCTTATTTTTCTGAAGCCAAGAGAAAAAATTCTGCCATCGAGGTGAAACGACTCTAGAAATGAGTGTCAGTATGTTAAAACCAGTCAGAATAAGGCAGATCACTGCACTGCTATCAAGAAAATGGCACTTGATTCTACAAAATTCTTGAAACAAATTGATTTGTATTGGAAACAAGATAAATTATCAAACCTCACTGGTAGATTTGTTCACTTTTTTTTTTTTTTTTTTAAAGAAAATAACGATTTTTAGGACTCAATAATAGACTAAATGACTTGTTAAGATGCAGACTTTTTGCAGTGTGAGAGTAAGTAAGTGTTAAAAAGCCCCTTTTTCTACCTCTACTCAGCTCTTATTTATTACATTTCTGTTCTTTCTACTTGTCTATTATACAAGATCATTCTGGGTTCACAGGAATATTTTGTTACATCTGCTTGTCAGGGTGAAGTGGCTTTTAGTGCTTTGTGCCATTCACTGCTCATAATGTTGGTGGTTTTGTTTAATTTAAGCTTATCCTAGTTTTGCAGTAATTATGAGTCACTGTGGATAACAGTGTCAGCTGAATGCCTAAAATGTAACTGTTTGGTTTGATGGCACATTACATACAGTGGTGGACATTGTAGAAGTTGTATATAGATTGTCCTGCATCATACTACAATTCTTTCTTGACTGTTATTAGCCTGGTATCCAGCCCCTATGAATCGCAGTTTTCACTCTTCGAATTTGCACGGCGATTCATAAGGATAGGTATTTGTCTCTCTCTCTTAGAGCAATTGATGCTGCTGCACAGACAGATGGCTGTGAGTCCTTTGCTATTGTTGTCAGGATGGATGACATAAATGGAGCCAATTTCTTAAAGTCGGTGTCAAGTTTTGAAAAAGACAATTTCCTCAAATTCTCAGGTGAGGATCTCCGCAGAATGAATCCATTATTAGGACTGCACAGAACTCCACATTCTTCATTGACAATATGCAGCATTTGGGCTTTAAGCTTCTCTCCACAAGTGCCTTATGTAATACTGTAAGTCTGGCAGCTGTCTTCCAGTTTCCCTTGGTGAGATTCTCAATGATTCCAGCGACTTCAGGCATACGCTTGAGCTTCACAGTTTCGCTGGGGTACTGGAAGAAAATTGTGTGACAATCAACTACAGCTAACATTATACACTAGAGGCCATTACTAGAGTGATAATCTTTCATATTTATTAAAACGTAAAAACATCTGCATCTATAACGAAAATTAGGAATTTGCGTGTCCAATAAATATGAAGGCAGTGTTGCCTGTTACTGTTGTAACATTGTGCAGTTTAACATTACAGAAACACTGTAGCGCTAGTTAACAGCTGAAGCTAATAAGTATCCGAAATTGGACACAGTGTAAATTCCCTCACTGGTGTTATAGTGTTTATCATACAACTAAGTAACAAGAAAGACGCAGTGTTTACCTCGGTTGGACTCGATCTGCGTGGCATCTGCTTAATATTGGTTGCGCTTTCAGGACACCTCTTTTTGGATGCCCTAGGGGTTTTGCTGGGGGTCTCCCTCGTTCTCTTCTCATGTCTGTGGGTGTCTTGTTTGTGATGAACCAATTGTTATTTCTCCAACACTTTCTTCCACCCTCTGCAACGAGCGATAGCATCTAACACAGATGGGCGGTGAATAACCGGGTTTGTTTAAGAGAATGAGTCCTTCGCCCACAAATCTCTCGCTAAGTGTTTTTGAGTTGCCTGTACTTGGACCGAAAAGAGCGCGCATACTCTGTAGTGTGCCTTTAAATTAAATTAGCATCGCACAATCGACAAGTGTACTTTTTGGGAGACTGGGCAGAAGTTTCGGTTACTCGCTGGGAAGTGAATGCCGCCATGATTGTTGTTGCTATGGGGCGCCTCCAGATTACATCAATCTGCTTTGCTACTGTGATTGGTCAAAGAGTTTGATGATTAACAACTAACAACAACCAATTGGTTGGGGCAAGAAAATACGTCACCGAATCAGTGGTGGATAGGCTTGCGTCCAGACTCTTATGAATCGCCATGCAAATTCGAAGAGTGCTGAAAACTGCGATTCATAGGGGCTGGATACCAGGCTAGACTGTTATACTTACAATGGCAAAACTAGTCTACCGAAACCTGTTTGTTGTTGTCTGCTGACAGTGCGTTTTTAAAATCTTGCCATGCATCAGCCACATTAATAAAGGCTTTTTTATTTTTTGTATGTAAGTAAGTGTGCCTTGGAATTTTTTCTTTCTGGATAATCACACAATGAAATGAACACAACTTGTTAACACCAAATTACGTGTTGGTGGCAGGCAAAGTGTTAAAATCTCTGTTTTCAGCACAAAACGATTAAGTGCAGGAGACATGACTATAAACAGCAACCGTTCAATTCCCAGCTTGTATGAAGGAAATTTGTACCATGAGTCAAATTTTAAAGACAACTTTTCAACGTTCCCCCCCCTAGCGTTTCCAAGTTGTTTGCGCCGCTGTCGCAAAGACAACCGGATCGCTTTCTGTTAGAGCCTAGCTCTGTGCAATAGAACAAACCATCTGCTTATCAACTCCTTGATCATAACACAATATAGTAACATCCACCACTGCTCATTTTAGAAAGGCCACTGCAAGAAAACGTGTTCTTTGTTTAGATTATCAAACAGACAATGGATCATTTGTTGCTAACGCTAGCTACACTAGCTAACGCTAGCAGCCAGAAACAAAGACAGTTAGATGTTTGTTTCTTTTGTTCCAGAAACAAACAGAGATATTTGTTTCTGGCTGGTCCTGGCTTCCTTGTAGCTCCTGGTTCGTTTTCTGGCTGCTAGCGGTAGCATTAGCAACATGGCTAACGCTACCGATAGCTACTGGGGAAAACCTATCCTAATTCCTCTGTTGGTTGAGCAATGGATGACGCACTTCCTTTGTGCCGTAAATCGAGCCTTCATTCTCCCGGGAGATCGTACCTGCTGGCAGACAGAATTGCATAGTGAAAGCGAGGCTTATAGGGAACCAATCTAAACGCCGATGGTGTCATTATTCTATAGCCGTTCTTAGTTTTTAGCAAAAGTTTTTCTTATTTAACTATGACTAAAGCCTTTCTCTAACCTTTGATGTTGTCTTAGTTACTTTAACTTAACAGTTAGCCAAGCTTCAGCTGAAAATGCCGTGTCCAATTTGTGTTTTTGTGACAGACATCATTTTCCCATTTGTGTCCACAGCACGTAAATTTACATTTAAGAGTTTGTGCTCATTTCACAACTTTTCATGAGATAATTTTGTCCCTTACCCAAATTCTCCTTGTCTTCACTGCTCACAGGCTGTTAGCAGGTAAACTCAATTAACGGAGGGCTTTTCGAAAATGAGGTAAACTGGATAAAGGAGAGCTGGTACGGTGGACACAGAGGGGAGTGTTCTTCTATCCAGAGAAAAGGACATCCTCTATATTACCTCACTTTTAACAATACCTGTCAGTCTCCCTCTGTTCTCTCCTCCACCTCGCCTTCTGGTATCATCAGCACCCGGCCGGCTTTCTCTTCTCTTTCAGAAGTCTGTCTGCGCTCTATTCTTAGATCCTCCCATCTCATCTCATCTCATCTCATCTCCGCCTTCTCTCCCTGTTACTTCTTCCAAAGCCTCTAAAAGTTCCTTTGAAGTGACACCGGAGAAATGAACCCTCCTTTTCCACTCAAGCGGCTGCCGGGGGCCGTCATCAGGAGTCACTCTACATCTTCCACCTGTCAGTCAAACGTTGCATAACACCTGTTCAGAGTGTCAGACTTCTCCCATCATGTCAGAACTCACTAATGGAGAGAGAGAGAGAGAGAGATATTGTCTTGAAAAAGACCTATATAACCTCTCTTTCTTTCTCTGTCTCTATCCTTCAATCACTCTTTCCCTCTCCCTCTCCCTCTCTCTCCGTCTCTCATGCTTTCTTTGACTTGTTCAGTCGTGCTCAGACACAGATAACCTCCAAACTGCAAAAACTGACAACTCACAAACTGCTTAAGTTATTTTATCTTGTATCCAGACTTATCAAGCTTCAACATTTTTTTTTTCAGGATGATGTAACTTGTTTCAGGACATTTACTTTGTAAAAGTTAAATTGTCTTGGAGAAAATGTCCTCTTTCATTGTTTTATGATGATTTCTTGAAAGAAGTCATATTGTCATGTATGAAGGGAAATTTATTGACACCAGAAAGATTATCTGCCAGTGCAGTGAGATAATTTGATAATAAGCTTGATAGGTCTGGAAACAAGATAAAATCACTGGACAGCTTGTCATTTTTTGCAGTGTAACCGTCTTGAACCGTGCTTCAAACCTGATTACCACTCAGTGAATTGCAGATCAAGGAGCATGAAGCAAGTCGGTCCAAGACCAGACATGAGCGTCGCCACCAAAGACGATGAGCTGCAATATATCAAAAACAGAAAGAACATACTGCAGTTTATCTCACATCTGCAGAGCTGCTGCCGATCTCCAATCAATATCAGAAATTTCAGAAACTAAAAAACATTTCTGAAGCAATCATTTTTGAAGTGCTTTTATTGATCAGTGTTTCTTTACCATCTTGCAGTTCACACTATCTTTTGTCCATTTGCGCAACTATCTGCTCCATGCTGCCATTCACTGGCATTTTGAGGAATAATATAAATCATATAAAAATCCATTCACATGAAAGTATGTTTGGCTTTATGCTTCTATCTTCCTTCTTCAGTGTTTGGAATCAGATTGATTTTTGATTTTCTTTTATTTTCGTGTCATGCACACAAAGTGCCCAATCCTCATGGGTTTACAAGACACCAAAGTTACGGTTGCAGGGGTTACACATTTAATTTCATTACAAAATTACAGATTATTATACAGCTCGGTCTTAAACAAAATATTCTGCCTTCTCTCCCAAGCTTGACAAATAAAATATGCTACAAAAAAGATTCCCTTCTTGAAGCACAACTCACATATTTCATAATCATCCAGCCCAAAGAAATCAACATAAATAGAGGACATTTTAATAAAAAGTACATCCCTTATGTCCTCGTAGACAGGACAGTAAAGCAAAAAATGAACCTCATTCTTAATTTCACCTAACTCACAAACAGAGTCTGTCGTCCTCTGGAGTGGCATTAAACCTGCCGGGCTCTAGGGCTAATGGTAATGTTCCTGAACGTAACTGTGCACATAGGGATCTTTGTCTTTTGTTTAAATTATACTGCACATAAGGTTCTACATTGTAGCTACTCTTTATGAGACAATAAGATCGCAATTTTTGTTTATACCATATATCAACAGACCATTTTTCTTTATACATGAGAAACATTTTACTCCTAATCTCCTGAATATCACAAAGTAATCTGTTCTGGAAAATGAATGACAAATCGTTCAAATAAAATAAGGATTTCAACCCAATCAGATATATGAATACCAATGAATAAAACTTTGCTGCTTTTTATGATGATCTTTTTGACATTTTCACCTTTTATTTGACAGCTCAAAGTAGAGAGAGACAGGAGAGACTAGGAGAGGGACTAGAGGATGACATGCCACGAAGGTCCTGGGCCGGACATGGTACATGGTGCGTGCCTCAGCCTACTTATCCAACAGGACAAGCTCATGAATGACAAATGAAGATGAAGAAAATGAATGAGCTCATTAATTTCATGATCCAATATCTCTAAACTCTCTGTAAAAGTGTTGTCACTTTCTCAGACAAGAACATATAAGCTGCTGTCCTTGATAAAGTTCCGGTTACATTTTGTGCCACTGATTATCATGTAAGAAGAGTGAGACTCTTCCTTTACATAAGCCACTTTCAGAAACACACACACATTTACATAAGCCACTTTCAGAAACACACACACACACACACATACACTGTACACACACACACCGAGGATTCCTTTCACACATTCAGAACAGGACATCCTTGGCACATTTCTTGAAGACCGTAATTGGAGGGTGTAATGACAAGAGCATGTGCAGACAAAGAAATACTAGTTTACAGCAATACATCAGTTGACCATGGCCTCAATCCAGTGCCTTGCGCTGTCGTTTTGGCTCATGACCCCTCGAAGAAAGCCGAGCCCACTCACAGACGGGAAGAGAGACACCGGCGAACAAAGAATCATTTTCCCTCTTCAGCCTGAAAATTAAGTATTTCACAGGGGGAAAAAAGCAAAAATGTGAGAAAAATAAGAAATTGCCATAATAAAACTGTATTGACACAGTAGTCTACGGACACAGTATTGTTCGGTACTATTTTCCCAAGGATGAACGTCACTGTTGAGAAATAAACTGTTGTTCATCCTTGCAAGGCAGCATGAAGCCAATTCTATACTTCCAAATTCTTCTGAGGTCTCTTGGTGACATTTTGGAGATGTGAGGCCTGCAGGTCAGCTCCACCAATCAGTGATCATGTATGAACACCCAATTTGAAAACTTTAAATCAAGACAGTGAAACATAGCCTTAAACATTTAAATATCATCAAACTTATTTGTTATCAAAAGTTACAGTTGAGGTGATTAATTCACTAATTCATGCTTTTACTTGAATTCTAGAGTGCTTAACTCTATACCAGTTATTTAAAAAAAACACATTCAGAAAACATTAACACTTCAGAATACTTTCTCCATACTTTAGTACAAACCATTTAAGACTAGACACTTGAATTACCATATTTCAAATACTTGACATCTCAATATTCATCCAGTCATTAATATTATTCAGTGTAACTACAAAATAAACAAAGCTTGCATAAAAGTGAAACTCATTCATGTGCATGCTGCTTTGTTCCCTTTGGTTGGAACTAAACCAGTTATCGTTTATGGACTTAACTAATGCAGACACAAGGCAGTCGCCATGATGCTGACTTACACATTACCAGTTCGCTAGCTTAACAGAGCAACATGTAGCTTTGATTTCTAACTAACCGAATATCTCACAACCGGGACTACTTTAACCAATACAACCACTTCTAAATGTCAAAGTACATGTTTAACTCTTAGAATATCACATTTGTCTGTTATTTTGAGGAATATTTACGAACCTGTGGTTTGAAATAAAGAGGCAGAGAAGATCAGCTTCTGTTCACTGTCTCCGCAGGCTTTATTGTTCTGCGGTGCTTGCCTCTGTATCGCTATCATTCCTCAGGCTCAAAACGCCCTCTAGTGACCTGGATGTGTAAGACTTGCACCCTGAACAAAATGAATGCAGCTGTACAAACTATTTAATTAACAAGATAACCATGAAAAATAAAAAAAAATAGGGGTTCTCTTTTTTTCCTTTACATTTGAATCTCTCTAAATGTCCATTTTCTCAACCCATCACACTAGCAACACAGTTCCCTGTGGTTTTTGATAAATGTTTGTGAAGTGTATAGCAAAAAACAAACAAACATCTAAATCCAGCTGTTGTAGTGTGTGTTCCAGCTTCTCAGTGTCTCCATTATAAAGAACTGAAGGCTGTTTTCTCAGATTTTATGCTAATGAGATGCTGCTCTGATCGGCCGCCTCATAGGAGCGTTGGGCTTTCGGCTCTGACAAGAAAAGCTAGAAAATGAGACTTGAGTGAGTGGGAGGGGCTATTCACCCTGTCGGTCCTGAGTGATGTCACTAAGGGCTGCCAATCAAAACGACTTGCAGAATCACATGATTTTTAAATAAGTAAACTATGGCAAAACGTGAGGAGTTTATGAATTAATATTTTCTCGGCTGTGACAAACTGCCTACATATGGAAGGGGCGAGGAAAACAGTTTTGTACAAAATGGCACCTTTAACTGTCGAAACTTTGCTTCAAAGACATGGCCCTTTCTTTGGCTCTTGTTACCGCACAGTTTAATACACTGGGATAAGGCCATAGCAGATTAAAGTGTGGGGTAGAGTCTGTCTAGCTGAGAGAAACCCACAGTGAAAAAGGTCTGGAAAGTGAAAACGAGCGCTTCGATTGAAGTCTTGCAGACCAAAGACTTAATGAGTGTAAATTGCATGGATCAAAGTGAGCGTAGGATCTTTTTCACTGTAGTGTTCACTCTCACCGGGGCCCACACAGTGCTGAGTGTTGTGGCTAAAATACAACAGAGGGCCGTCCGTGCCACAGAGCCAACCGGTCCACCGAGGATCACACACTGTTCACTGTTATTTCTCCAGCAGATGGAAAATAGATTTCTTCACCTGTCTCTCTCTTTCCATCCAGACCGAACAGCAGGATGAAACTGTAATCTGCTGTGAGATTACGCTAAGAGATGACGATGTACACACACACACACACACACACACACACACACACACACACATTACCTTGATGGCACAAATGTCTCATCAGTAAACACTCTGCCCAGTTGCTGTGTGTTATCTTTGTGCTGTAGAAACACTGCAGAGCCTCAAGGCCACCATGGGGAGGAGAGACAAGGGTTGAAAAGGAAATGAGAGACGAGTTCACAACGTTGGATATTGAAAGTGGAGAAGCTAAACAAATTAAATAGCTGGCGCAGCATATTTAATATTGTACTCAGAGGCCAGTGGGGATCGCAGGACACATCGCAGCACAGATTTTATCTAGTTCACGTTTGTCGAAAACACAATCACAGATTTCTTGGAAATTGTCTGCTCTATTTTTTACCTGCGTCAGGAAATGACCTGTCGCTTAGTGTGTGGATTAAACAAGATGGAATCGTGTAATTTGATTTTCTAGTGAGATGAACCAAAAAAAACTATTGACTAGGCTTTGACTGTGCAAGCGACTGCTAAAAACTTATCTTTTCAGCTTTTAATTAGCTTTCATTTTAACTGTTTAATCTGATTGTGTTCTTTTAATGCAGTTCACTCTGTCTATTTATTTGCATATTCTTATCTTTCTATTTTTACTTGATTTGATTCTTCTTTTATATACATATGTTTTTTATCTACGTTCTATTGATGTAAAGCACTTTGAGCTGCATGTTGTGTATGAAGGGTGCTGTACAAATAAAGGTTGTTATTATTTTTCCAATATGTTTTACTTACATATTTGTGCAAGTTGCAGCTAGTGATTTAAAAAATTAATCTACTTTTGTGGTTTGCAACCATTAAATTAACGCTGCATGAAGATGATTTTGATTACATGCGCAGACTGAATAGAAAGAAGCAGACTGAGAGCTTTGTTGCGAGTGCTTTCCAAACTTTGTAATTAACGATGATGAGTAGTGCATCATTAAGCATAAAAGCAGGACATTCACGGGGCGGACGTGGGCGCCTCGGCTCCGCCAGCGGTGATTCACCTTCTGTTATGCAAGAGGAACTCAAACAAAGATGGCAGCGGTGTCATCGTGAGTGTCATCACAAGGTCTGATGTGCAGAGAAGTTTTCTTGACCTCCTGATTCAGAGTCTTTCAGGTAATCACAGCTCGCTCCCCGGTGCCTCCTGTCTGGTTGCTCGCCGATGTTTCGTCTCGTCTCTTCTTCTCCTCTCTGCTCCTTGTCGCGTTCCTCTTCCCCCGGTCTGACTCGAGCACCCACATCTTTAGCTCTCCTTCAGGCTCTTGTCTCTCATAACGACATCGGATTGCGCGCCATCAAGCTGCATCCTTCAGTGAGTTGTCTAATCAGGAGCGATGGGAGGAGGAACAGCGAGAATAGACGCTCGGGGTTGAGGTCAAGTGTCGGCGGGGAAGGAGACAGACGAGGTGATGAGCAGCGAGGCGGTCTGGAGGAGGTCCGGACAATCTGAAACTGAGAGGGACAGTTTTCTGAAGCTGGTGGCTTTCTATTGATGTTCCATGTGTGCTGAGTTCCATGTGTCCACGTGTGTTGCTTTCTATTGATGTTCCATGTATGTTCCATGTGTGTTGAGATCTGGTTTTTAATTTTTGTATTGGCAACTGTACGGTTTTTATCTGTGATTGTTTTTGTATGTGTTTTATGTGGACCCCAGGAAGACTAGCTGGTTGCTATGGCACCAGCTAATGGAGATCCATAATAAAATAAAATAAAATCATTGTCTGTTCTGCAGCCTTTTCCAGATATCTTATCATTCTTTCAAGGTGTGAAACTGATGCCAAAGCAAACGACTCTCTTGCTTTTGCTCACTTATTCGCTCATTCGCACCTTCTCACAAATGCATCTTTCAAATGAAAACATGTGCCTTAAAGTCGCTATGTGTTGCATTTCAACATCAATAAGTCTTTAACACATTCATCTTCAGACGATTGCCGAGAAGCCTGTCAGCCTCTACCAGCCTCTGCTCTGCATCCTCCATTGTTTCTCCACCTGGTGGATCTGGAGGGAAATCTGCTGGATCGCTTTACGGCACAAAAACAGGAAGAGGTTCTGTTCTTCCAGAGCAAACGGAGCTAAAGCTGAAAGAGAAGATGGAGAAATCACTTCCAACATGTTGATCCTCTTCAGTGAAGACAAAGAGAAAACTTTTGACTGAAGAATCAAAGATCCTCTTGTAAGAAACACTAGCACTAACAATACTACTGGTGTGAGACAGAGGAGACCAGTCGACTTGACCCTGGTCTCATCTGTTTACATTAATTATACCAAGATATCACAGTTAAGTTTAAAAATGCTATGTTGCACCTTTAACATATATGTGGGCATGTGCACACACTACTGCTACAACAAGGTTTTTTTTTTTATCTTGTGTTCAATAATCCTTGTGTTATTTTTGTGGTTCTATTTAACTTTTGTTTAATTTACTGTTATGTACTTTATTCTTTTACTGTAATATTGTTTCATTGTTGTAAAGTGTACTGAGACACCCTGGTGTCATATTGCACTTTAAGGACTATAAAGTTTGACTTGACTTGACACATGCATGAGCTGGGCATGGGCACACACACACACACACACACACAGTATAACAATGACACCAGATTGAATCCAGGCGAGGTTCGGTAAGAACTTATGTAACAAAGCGCTCATTCATGTCTCGCCCGCTGTGTTCAAACCAGATCGCCTCGTCCTCCCGTCTGGTTTCACTGCAGCGATCTGCTTCTTTCTACATGCGGCTCTTGATGAGAAGTCCCATGCTGGGCAGGAGCACAATGGCAGCTCCATGTGGGTCCTCTGCCCTCCAGAAATGGAGCTGCTCAGTCAACGGACGCCTGCTGCTCCTCTGCCAGACACACACACACACACACACATAAAGACATTCCACTATTGACGTAGATAAGTACCATGCAGTTTGTGCTTTTAGCAGTCATATGCTTGTAAACTAATTTAAAATGGAGGATCAGCCCTTGTTGCATTTGAAACAGTTTGCATAATGCTTTTGCGTAATCGCAGCAGGTTTGTTTTTATGTGGGTTTTACGGCGTCTCTTGACTAGACGCGGTGGGACGCGTGCGTGTGTGTGTGTGTTTGTGTGTGTCTATGAGTTACAGTTTCAACCCCGGTTCATTCTCAAGTCCATGGGAGCCAGTGTACGTGTTTTGTAACCTGGATGCTAGAAAGGGAGGGAGGAGAGGAGGAGGGAGAGAGAGGATTTAGCGAAATGGGTGATGAGAAAAGAATGGGGAAGAGAGAGGAGGAGGGGGAAAGGGGCGAGAGACATTACAGTAATGAGAAGCGAGAAATATCGATCGAGAGAGAGTGAGGTGATGTGTGAGTGAGTTAGGGAGTGAGTTAGCGAGTGAATGAGGTGATGAGTGACTGAGCGAGTTAGAGAGCGAGTGAGTGAGTTAGAGAGCGAGTGAGTGAAGGAGTGAATGACTGGGAGAGTGAGTGAGTTAGAGAGTGAGTGAGTGAGTGAGTGACTGGGAGAGTGAGTGAGTGAGTGACTCAGAGTGAGTGACTGAGTGACTTAGAGAGTGAGTGAGTGACTGGGAGAGTGAGTGAGGAAGGAAATTAGCGATCGAGTGAGTGAGTTAGAGAGTGAGGGAGTTATAGAGTGAGTGAGTGAGTGACTGGGAGAGTGAGTGAGTTAGGAAGGAAATAAGTGAGCGAGCAAGATAGTGAGATAATGAGTGAGTTGGGTAACAAGTGAATGAGAGCGAGTGAGGGAAGCAATTAGTGAATTAGAGAGTTAGTGAGGTGAATGAGTGGGCGAGTGAGTGAAGGAGTAAGTGAGGTAGTGAGTGAAGGAGTGAGTGAGATAATGAGTGAGTGAGTAAGGTAGTGAGTGAGTGAGTGAGTGAGTGAGGTAATGAGTGAGTGAGTGGGGTAATGAGCGAAAGAGTGAGGTAATGAGAGAGAGTGAGCAAATGTGTGAGCAAGTGAGTGAGATAATGAGAGGTAGTGAGGGAGTGAGGTAGTAAGTGAGTGAGATAGTAAGTGTATGAGTGAGTGGGGTAGTGAGTGAGGTAGTAAGTGAGTGAGGTAGTGAGTAAGTGAGTGAGTGAGGTATGAGTGAGTGAGTGAGGTATGAGTAAGTGAGTGAGGTAGTGAGTGAGTGAGGGAGGGAGTGAATGAGGTAGTGAGTGAGGTAATGAGAGTGAGTGAGCAAATGCGTGAGCAAGTGAGTGAGATAATGAGTGAGGTAGTGAGTGAGTGAGATAGTAAGTGTATGAGTGAGTGAGGTAGTAACTGAGTGAGGTATGAGTAAGTGAGTGAGTGAGGTATGAGTAAGTGAGTGAGTGAGTGAGGTAATGAGTGAGGGAGGGAGTGAGTGAGGTGATAAGTGAGTGAGATAGTAAGTGTATGAGTGAGTGGGGTAGTGAGTGAGGTAGTGAGTGAGGGAGGTATGAGTGAGTGAGGTATGAGTGAGTGAGTGAGTGAGGTAATGAGTGAGGGAGGGAGTGAGTGAGGTAGTAAGTGAGTGAGTGAGGTAGTGAGTAAGGGAGGGAGTGAGTGAGGTGGTAAGTGAGTGAGATAGTAAGTGTATGAGTGAGTGGGGTAGTGAGTGAGGTAGTGAGTGAGGGAGGGAGGGAGTGGTGAGTGAGTGAGTGAGGTATGAGTGAGGGAGGGAGTGAGTGAGGTGATAAGTGAGTGAGATAGTAAGTGTATGAGTGAGTGGGGTAGTGAGTGAGGTAGTGAGTGAGGGAGGTATGAGTGAGTGAGGTATGAGTGAGTGAGTGAGTGAGGTAATGAGTGAGGGAGGGAGTGAGTGAGGTAGTAAGTGAGTGAGTGAGGTAGTGAGTAAGGGAGGGAGTGAGTGAGGTGGTAAGTGAGTGAGATAGTAAGTGTATGAGTGAGTGGGGTAGTGAGTGAGGTAGTGAGTGAGGGAGGGAGGGAGTGAGTGAGTGAGTGAGGGAGGGAGTGAATGAGGTAGTGAGTGAGGTGGTAAGTGAGTGAGATAGTAAGTGTATGAGTGAGTGGGTAGTGAGTGAGGGAGGAGTGAATGAGGTAGTGAGTGAGTGAGGTAGCAAGTGAGTGAGTGAGGTAGTGAGTGAGGTGGTAAGTGAGTGAGGTGGTAAGTGAGTGAGATAGTAAGTGTATGAGTGAGTGGGGTAGTGAGTGAGGTAGTAAGTGAGTGAGGTAGTAGCTGAGTGAGGTGTGAGTGAGTGAGGTATGAGTAAGTGAGTGAGTGAATGAGGTAGTGAGGGAGGGAGTGAATGAGGTAGTGAGTGAGTGAGTGAGGGAGGGAGTGAGTGAGGTGGTAAGTGAGTGAGGTAGTAAGTGAGTGAATGAGGTAGTGAGTAAGTGAGTGAGTGAGTGAATTAGGTAGTGAGTGAGCGAGGGAATGAGTGAGGTAGTGAATGATGAGTGAGGTAGTGAGTTAGGGAATGAGTTGGGTAAGGAGTGACAGAGCGAGAGAGGAAGCGAGGGAAGTAATAAGTGAGTTAGAGTTAGAGTGAGTGAGGTAATGAATGAGCGCGTGTGTGTGTGAGCTCAAGGGCATGTCGCAATCAAGAGTGTGTGTGTGTGTGTGTGTTTGTGTGTGACAGCGAGAGAGAGAGAGCAGCACTCAGCCCGGCCAACAGATCGAACTCCGCCGCTCTGTGACTCACTGCCTTCCTCAGACTGGCAGCCAAAATGAAATGAAAGGCCGCTGCCAGCAGCCTCCGTCACCGGCGAGCGGCGAGCGGCGAGCCCGTGTCGCTGACAGACTCATAAAATCACTATCATCGAAACACAGAAGCGTGTTAATGTAATGTGCTTCCCTGGGCGGCCTCCCGAGCTGAGCCTCCCGCCGCGCGCTGACGCACGCTTCCCGGCACTGAAGTGAGGAACGATTAGAGACTTAAAGGATGAATTTACCCGACGCTGCGTAACTGCGGCAGGAATTCACGTCTGATATATTTTATGGCGACTGCCCGAGCGATATGTGGAGACGTCCTCATGCTAGTGTCACTTTTTACAAGGACGACGCTAATGATGGCTGCAAATCTATTTGTAGCTCAGTTAAGCTTCACACATGATTCACACTTTTTGTCATTTAATACTGACAGAG
>NW_027280691.1:0-34780 GCF_046629955.1 Centroberyx affinis | reverse complement strand
CCAATTACTGTTGTCAATTGATCAAAATAATAAAAACCTGGGAACTTACATTCTAAATTATATGGCTAGCATATCAATATAAGGACCTCAAATAAATCTTCATGGCCTAATCTATAACTAGACAATCTTTACCAAGTTAACTCATATATGTAACTTGTGTTTCTATGTGACTAATGTGAAAAACAATTTAACTATTTAATACCATTAAACTTGGTCCACGTTATACTGACCTGTCCTAGTTATAAATGACCACAAGGTGACAGTGTGGTATCATGCAAAAAGAAAGGGAGAGTAAAATAATTGTAATCATTTCCTTACAACAGCTAACATTGTGGGTGCATGCAATCCACCACAAATTAAGCGGCTTTAACATATATAGTTGGCACATTTAGCCTATACTTCAAGATACATGATACACTTATAGAAAAACATTTGAAGAAGTATAGGGTTGAGAGTAAGTTCAGAAGAGAGAGCAGAGAGAGGGAAAAGATTTATGACAGTCCTGTTCCAGAGAGGGGTAGTGATGAGACTCTGATAAGTGTCAACAGCAGTCTGATTGATCAGACCGTCTGGTCCTCCAACAAAGATAAGGGAGGATGATCCCCTATCTTCGTAGGTGTGGAAGGTATGAATGTGTGAATGTATTGTTCATTAGGGCTCCTGAGTCCTTGGGTCCTTCTCCTCCCGATGGCTGGAAGATAAAGGTCATTAACTCTGGAATGTGTGAGAAAGTTGCAAACCTCCTCGCAGTATCCTGTCGTTAATTCCCCAAAAGCTTTTAGGGTGACATCTCCTGCTGGCAGATGCCACTTTTGAAGTTGTGGTTTGTATCAACCAGACACCTTTATGGCCATTTGTTGTGATAGGCCATGTTGTGTTGATTTTGAGAAAGCAACAGAGAGGTTGGGGCTTCCTCCAAAGGTCTCACTGGTATCGCTACATATCCCCCACACGGTCTGATGTTTGCAGTCCAGGAAACTTCAGGCCGTTAAGGAGAGAACAAGTGAGACCATCGTAGACAGGTAAGGCAACAATCCAGCTTTCTACACAGAGAGTTGATGCATCCCTGCCATAGACAGATAAAGGGAAGAACAGGAAGGAAAGAAGGAAAATAAGACACTAAGTCTACCCTGTCCTAGGTTTACTATCAGGGCTCTATACTAAATTGGTTAATACTCTAAATTTATTCTAGTCTAGAAAGTCAAGGGCTATAACATCCTGGACTAGGGAGAGAGATACCAGATATGGAGGGGGCCTACTCATAGCTAGACTGTCCACTGTGGGGCCGATGTCTCTTAGCATATCGGCTATCAAAGTGGTAACAAGCTGGGTATGAGCATGATCAACCTGGAGCATTGAGGAGTTTATTGACGCTTTGCATTGTTCTGTTTAGGAGAGCCTGCAGCTCACCTACCTGGTGCCTTACTGTAGCTACATTAACACCATTCACTGAGGACATTCCGAGACTAAATAGGGAGCCGACAGCGGCGGCTGCAGTTAACAGGGTTCCAATGAGTCGCTTTGACCAATTGTTGTGCCTACTCAGCTCGGACTGGGTGATTGCCGCGGACAGGCAGAGGGACAGGAACATGAACAACCAAATCATCCTGAGAGCAATGCTCACTTTCCTTTTTGGGCTAGTGTTTGGTTACCTGGAAATCTTGGTTGATGTCAGTCAATCTAATGAGTATTATGGTCTGGAGTGTTTTAAGTCACCCCCACTTGCAGTGATCTGCTGTACTGAGAACAAAAAGTTGAACGACAACAGGATATACTAAACACTGAATTATCACTGGGCGGTTTAGTACTTGAGATATTGACTACTGTGAAGGAAGACAACTACGACACTCACCTAGGTTTGGCACTTGTCAGTACATAGGTGTTTTGACTGATGGGTTTATACCTTAACTAGGGCGTCGGCGTCCCCTACAAGTCCCATGGGGGTTTTGTGTGGCTTAATCTGGTTTCTGTGGACCCATTCAAAGATTGGTTCTTCCTGACCTTTGTGGATCTTGATTTGGTACACAACGGGAGACAGTTTATCGACTATCAAGTAGGGGCCAGCCCATTGGGGAAGGAGCTCTTGGGCAATTCTCCCCGAACCCTGGTTGGCATTGCCAGTTGGCTGGGCAAGGATGTAGTACCAGGCTTTGTCCCCCACTTGGAGTTCGTTTTGGGATGCCTTGTGGTCATAGTAGGCTTTCCGTCCTTCAGCACTCTTTTCCAGGTGTTTCTGGGCGAATGCGAAGGTTACTTTCAAGTGATCTTTTAGATCAGTCACATATTGGTGGGTGGTGGTTTGGGCAGTGTTATTTGGTGCCAGCAGACACTCCACCCACTTGGTGACAGCGCAAGTGACTGTCAGGAAATACTCGTTGCCTCTGGTTGACTTTGTGAGAGTTCCTATCCAATCAATTTGGAGGTCTGACCATGGAAATGAGGTACCTCTACGTTGTAAGGGGGCTCTGTGGAGTGGGTTTGTTGGCTGAAATTGGCAACAAACCAGGCAACCTTTGATGTATTTTGCCACATCTTTTCGCATGTGTGGCCAGTAGGCCACTTGCCGAAGTGTCGTGTATGTTGCATTGATCCCTTGATGGCCTGCGCATGGCGAGTCATGGGCATGTGTGAGCATTACCCCCCTTTGACTCAGAGGGACCACGAACACAGGTGAAGTGAGGTCATCGGAGGCATGAAGCAGAATGCCCTTGACGAGGAGCAGGTTGTTTCTTGCGGCAAGGAGTGGCTTCAAGCCAGGCGTGGACAGAAGGTCAGAATCAGAGACCACGTACGCAGAGGCATCAGACAAGTACAGGACCAGCGCGCGAATGGCTGGGTCCTGTGATTGTAGGGTCACAAGATCTGAATCAGTAAATGCGGGCGAGACAGAGACAGTTGCCGGACTAGGGGTAGCCTGTGCGGGAACTGCAGTCGCCTGAGCCCTAGTGACCGTGCAGAGTGAAGGGGCGGGTGGGATGGGAAAAGACTCCCGCTCGAACAGCCAGGGAATCCCGTCCCGGGCGCCTTTCTTGGCCAAGGTATCAGCCAAATCATTGAGTTTTTTGTCAATGCCAGGGGCACGAGAGTGGCCCCTGACTTTTTTCCAGTATACCTGTATGTCGTGCTGTTCCATCAATTGGTCGCAGGCCATGAACAACTCTTTGTTTTTAACAGGTTTTCTGTTTGAAGTGAGGAAGCCATTGTGCTTCCAGTTCATCAGATGGTCGAAGAAACTGAGACGTGCATGGTTTGAATCCGTGCAAATCACAAGTTCTCTGATCTTATGTGCTACGGCTGTTTGTAGCGTTATCAGAATGCCAGCGATTTCAGCATATTGGGAAGTCTGAGAGCCCAATCTGAACCGCCGTGGCCCACAGGGGGTATTGTTAACCCAAGTCAGACCTGCCCCAGCACGTGTCTGTGTCTCATGGTGGAAGGAGCAGCCGTCTACGTAGGCAGTGACCATGTCTTTACAGACATTGGGGTCAAAGTAGTGGTTGCGTGTGGGCTCAGGGGGTGCACTGTCGTCTGGGCTGACTGTTTCAAGCATCTCCGCGTTTTCAAGCTGACTTGATGGGGCGCAGAGTGCTGAGTTGTCAGCATCAAGGACATAGCACTGGACTTCAGACCGATGGGGAAGGAAAATAGGCAGAGGTTTATGAACCTGAGCCCAGATCTTCAACCGCTTGAAATCAATCAAGGGTTCAAATCGGTTAAGGAGGTCTTTTCCGAAAAGAAGCGGGATAGTGTCCAGGGGGGACACATACACTGGATGAATGATACTCATTGGTCCTATGGTTAAATGCATCAAAGCCATTGCGGACAAAGTAGTACCTATGGTAGAGTAGGCTAGTACGTCTAACGAACAGGGGTGTAGTTTCAAGTGTCTGTTCGATCGACGTGCCATTGTCTTGAGTTTGGTAAAGAGCGCTGATGACATCAAGGTGACATCCGAGGCGGTGTCCAAGAGTGCGTCATGCACTAACTCGTGTTCAAGCGTCGTAGAGAGGTAGCACTTGCGTGCAACACCTTTCTCTGTTAGGTTACCCAAGAATTGTCGTAAGGGCGGTTTGCCCTGGATGATTGAGAGATCCTCTTTGGGAGGTTCTTTCTCAGAGTCCAACTGAACGACCAAGACAGCGCTCTGCGGAGCCGATGGGATCGCTGTGTCTGAAGTTGGTTCAAGTTCAGTGGCTTGGAACGGCGTCAGGTACTGACTCTGAGGTGATATGGGCTCAATATCACCATGGCCTAGGAAAGCTCCCTTCATTATCACTTCATGTTGTTGAGGAGCGGTGTCTTCAAGAGGGACATTGGCAGATAGGCAGGTCACGGTGAAAAGATCAGCTTTTGGTTTAAGTTTCTCCTTTTTCCGTAAGTTGTCTATCACACGTGTGATGACCTCAATATCTTCTTCGCTAATGCCAGCCAATTTAGATTCGACTGTGGCATTATTGTCTTTCTTTTGAGGGGCCTGGTGGTCGTGTTTTCTTTGGGCTCTTTCACCAGGTGAGTCGCGCTTAGGTGGTTTCCACTGTGGCTTATCTCGGGAATAAGCATTTCTGGGTTCGCGTTGGAAACTTACCCGGTTGTCACTGTAGTGACATTTCTCCCACTGGTCAGGATAACGTTTTCCCCGGTGAGAATCTGAAGAGGAACGATTTGGGTCTGCTCTTGAACTCGGTCCCTTATCACGGCGGTGTGGCCGTGGGGAAGAGGGGTTTGAAGTGGGAGGACTGTTACCACGGGTTCCCTCGAGTTCCAGGGACAAGGATTTGGTATCAATACTCAAGATGGATCTAGGTTCTGCGTTTTTAGACATTGTTTGTTTCTGTTTAACATAACCTTTAATGGCTAATTCGCGTAGTTGGAGACTGCTTTGAGTTTGAGGACATGCTACCACGCCTAAGTGATGACCAGTAGAGGGATGGAGGTTTTGAATAAAAAGTAATTTGAAGTTCAAGTCTTCCTCCATTCCTGGTTCATTCTTAGTCCCGAAGTAGGCCTGGCGCAAGCGATGGTAGTACTGCTGAGGGGATTCCGATCGACTTTGTCTGATTGCCATGGCCGCAATCAAACCAGTTTGGGATTCGGGATCGGCAAACTCACGCATCATGGCTTGGCAGAGTATTTGATAGTCTGCTCTTACATGATCTGGTTGGCGCTCTATGAAACTGCTCACTACACGACTGGAAGTAACTTTGATCAGGTAGATTTTGTCGTCTACTGTAGCATTTGGGAACTTTCTCAGATAAAAGTCAATGTCTTTTAGATAGGTATTAGTGTCATGAGACCCCGCTGGGTTTGGATCAAACCTTGCGATGTTACGGGCAATCTTATCTAGGTCTCTGTCAGACAGGCCTTGGGAATAGTAGGCGCCGGTGGGTAGGGGAGTTTGTTGGGGTCGTCCCACGCTAGCGTGGGGAGTTGAGGCCCTACCGACCTGAGAGTGGGAGAATGGATCTGTTGTAAACAGAGGGTTAGATTGAGGGGGTGAGTCACCCTGAGCATCTCTGTGGATTTGGCTCTGTCGACTTTGACCGATGTTAAGGGAGTGTCGTAATTGTCTTCTAACCTCTGTTAGCTCTTCCTCTTTAATCTCCTGCTGACGTTGACATTCACTAGCATTATCCTGAGCGTCTTCCAGTTTTTGTTGTAATTCGTGCATGTAGTTCTGATCAGCTTCTCTATGTCCCTTATAAGCTCTTACTTGGGCTTTCATGTCCTTAATTTCATCCACTGCTTGGCGAAGTAGGGTGTTAGCAATGTCACAGTCTCTACGTGCTACTTGTAGTTGTTCCCTATCATCGTCACACCTAGTCTTGATTATTTCTAGCTCTTGGTCCCGTTCTAGGAGGGTCTGTTTTAACCTCTTGTTCTCCTTTTTACACTCATCCTCTCCTGTAGAGAGTAAACCAGCACTAGTGTTGGTTCGCTGGGCAACTTCTGCTTCTAGCATGTCAATGCGCGTTGCTGTTCCAGCGAAGGCTAGTCTAGTTTGCGTGAGCTGTTCTTGCAGTTCCCTGTTTGCCTCTTGTAACCGCGCCTCCTCGCGTTTTGCGGTTTTCAACTCGGTCGTTGTTTGGTCTAACAAGGTATCTGTGTGTCTAAGTTGTGCGGTCAATGTGACAGCCATGCAACCTAACACTTTGGAAAGTGCTTTGTCTTTTAATGATGCTTTTACAGCTTTGCTCACAAGTTCTGACATCTTTTGGTCAAGTGTGGCAGGGTCAGCACTTTGGATTTGTGCTGCATAATCGGGCGCTAAGTCTTTAGTTAGGTCAGCCAATAAGGACTCCAAGACCTCGAGGTGGTCACCTTGGCTCGAAGGTGGGGATGTTCTGTCAGCTGAGGCAGCCATAATTTAATTAGGTACAAGCTTTGATTTGGTTATTTGAGTGTCAATCTCCAAATCAAGGAAGATCGTGGTACATTCACAACGTGTGTGGGATTTCCAAATCTTTAGGTTGGAGTAGATTATAGATACTTTACTTCCTTGGGCTTTCTTAGTGACCAATAGAGTATTCACACAAGAAGATCAAATAACAAAAAAAATATTTTTCAATTATAAAATTTAAAAATAGATTTAAGTTATAATGTCAATAGGAATTAAAGTTGTTAAAGCTAGTATAGCAATTTAATCTTTGTATAAAGTTAGAGGTTTTATGTACTTACAATTTGGGAAAGTTGATTAAAATTAAGTAAGCAACTTTACCGTTTGAGATTAGCACTAAACAGGAATTATCCAGAATAACAAAAGCCTAGGAAAATACTGTCAATGGTTTACTTTCAAAAGATGAGTAAAAGTTTTTTAAGTAAATGACAAATAATAATTTAACAATGTATATGTATGAAAAACAAAAGTGCTTCAAAGTGACATAAAGTCCTCAAAGTTTATAAATTAAAATCCTTAATTTAAATAGTATTGATGTATTAATGTATTCGTTGAGTGATCCTGATTCTATCACTCAAGGATAAGGATAACCTAAACCAAAGTAGAAACAAGTAAACTAGCACACTTCATAGAAGTTCAAAGTTAAATACACTGTTTGGTCACTAGAGGGCTTCTTTCCTTCTGAGCAAAAGCCAATTTAGAGAGGAAGGATAATTTTGAATTAAATTTCTACCACACAGTTCGTCAATGTACACATTCAGCTCAATTAACCAAAGTCAACTTATTCACAAGGGGGCGCTGTCTTAATGACACAGTTTGCTGACACAGGATGTTGACGCAGGATGTCTACTCCGTTACTTTTTTTTTTTTTAACCCTCGCGGGATGGGGTCGCCTTTACGACCACGGGGGCAGGATTACGTGGTGACGTAATCGCCTTTAGTACCGCCTACTGATAGACTTTAGCAGCTCTGACCGGAAGTTTCCAGTCACTTTCCCAGTCCGTGGGGAGTTCACAACAAGCAGTCTGTTCCGACTCAAAGGGATTAGCAGCGGCGGCTAATCAACACACAGTTATTTTTCCGAGTTAGCGCAACAAGCACAGTACATCTCAGTGATGTTTCAACACAAGAGTCAGCTTCGACTCAAAGGGATTAGCAACGGCGGCTAATCAATCAGCACAGCACATCTCAGGGATGTTTTAACACAAGCGTTAATTCGCTTCAATAGGGGTCTCTTTTAACCCGTTTACTGGTCTATAATACTAGACTATATTGCCTCTTACCGTATTCACGGCTGTTATTAAACAGTTAGCTACGCTGAATTAACAACAACAGAGGGTCTGGAGAGATTAAACTTTCTGGAAACTCGCAGCCAAAATTTAATCTAGTCCAGGACAAGCCCATAGAACCCGGAACCTCGCGGCCATCTATGTCTTGCCTTTAGGCCTATCAATTCAATTTTCAGGGACAAATTTAATTATGCATGCAATTCACACTACAGTCATAACCGTACTATGACTGTTTTTCTTCAAGCTTGATAATTCAATGCAATTATGCACAACACGGGACAGTAACCGGTTAAACAATTAATTTGCATTACAGATACTGCATTACAGATACTGTCTCTTATATAAACTTTTCACAAGTCAATGCAGTAGCTCCGGAGTAATAATGGTTCAACGTTCACACCCATTTGCACACCAATAAAGCCAATATGCCAAGATTTAAATCGCTCATTTGAACAACAATTTACCTCAATATATTTCTTTATCTGCAGAGTAAGCAATGTGATTTTGGCCTCACGCGGTCCACCAAATAATGTAGCGTGTTGAGTCGAAAATATCGAACTTATAATTTGGTAAAGGCATATAAATATTAATATTCTGATCAAGAGATCAAATTACACTCGTTGGGGCACCACCTTCGTAAATGAAGGACCTTTACACATACTAATCAGTCATCAGTCTAAAGATCACGAGATCTTTCCAGTTCAGGGATTACTTTTCTCTGCAGGTAAGGAAACACATGACAACTTCTCTGCAATAGATGGGAATATTTATTTAACGATCCAAGTACAATCATATCCAATGAAATAAGCAATATAAGTCACTGATATTGATCACCAGAATGAAATGCGGAAACTATAGACCAAAATAGACATGGAATGTAATGAAACAGAATAAGGATGAAAGGAAAATGATAATGAAATGTGGGAATAAGAATTGGCAGCAGTAAACGGAGAGATGTATGGATCAATTAGGCAGAGGAACGAGGCGGAAAGCTACGGGACACCTAAACTATAAAGCCTAACTTTCTTTATCTATTTAATTTGAATCTAAGCTTTTGCATCAACTCTCAGCAGTAAAGACGTGGATAGTCAGAGCCTACTTGTTCAGTTGGAGGTCTTGCCGGTCGGGTTGTCTGGTCCCGCTGAGCTCGGAGAGACGGACTCGGCGAGGCCGGTTGCCTGGCAACGGCAGACGCTGGATGGAACAGCTGGTCTCTGGTACTATCGTCACGTCGGGGCAAGCAGCGCTACCGGCTCGTCAAAGCTGTAGTCGTCAGGCCCGTGGATGTAGAACACTGTGGCGATGTTGCACCAGTGTTGGCTGCTGGATGGAGTTGAAGGTTCGAGCTCTTCTAACTGTTGTAAAGTCTAAATAATCTCGTTCCTAAATAGCTTCAAAAGCAATCTTCGCTTGGCCGGGCGTTGATAACTTCTTGACTATTAGACGCGAGGTTCAAACTTCTTGCAAGCGATTCTTAAGTTCATCTGGAGAAGACGTCTCTAACTCCAGGCTCAAACTCTAAGTTTCACTAAAGGCGAGTTGCAGCTAAAATTGTTGATCTTGGTTTCAGCAGGTTTCTTGGTGAGGGCGGAATCTTGAACGAACGTTGAACACGAACGTTGGACTCTGAACGTTGAAAACGGAACGTTGAACTGAACGTTGAACTGCGAACAAGGCCAGATCAGAGAGTTTTATAGATCTTTGAATTTCCAGGCGTGGTTCGCCATGCAAATCACGCTTCGCGCTCTTTTTTCTGTTACGCCTTGTTTACTAATTAATTTCTTTGTTTGAGATGGTTCCACCCCGAATAGGGAGAGGGGGGGGGAAATGGATGTAAGAGGAATTTTTCCTCTAGTCTATTTTATTTTGAGATCCCTTACAAAGTGATCTTAATTAAGATTTCTTCCTAAAGTAATACGCAGGTATTTTACATCTCCACCAATTACTGTTGTCAATTGATCAAAATAATAAAAACCTGGGAACTTACATTCTAAATTATATGGCTAGCATATCAATATAAGGACCTCAAATAAATCTTCATGGCCTAATCTATAACTAGACAATCTTTACCAAGTTAACTCATATATGTAACTTGTGTTTCTATGTGACTAATGTGAAAAACAATTTAACTATTTAATACCATTAAACTTGGTCCACGTTATACTGACCTGTCCTAGTTATAAATGACCACAAGGTGACAGTGTGGTATCATGCAAAAAGAAAGGGAGAGTAAAATAATTGTAATCATTTCCTTACAACAGCTAACATTGTGGGTGCATGCAATCCACCACAAATTAAGCGGCTTTAACATATATAGTTGGCACATTTAGCCTATACTTCAAGATACATGATACACTTATAGAAAAACATTTGAAGAAGTATAGGGTTGAGAGTAAGTTCAGAAGAGAGAGCAGAGAGAGGGAAAAGATTTATGACAGTCCTGTTCCAGAGAGGGGTAGTGATGAGACTCTGATAAGTGTCAACAGCAGTCTGATTGATCAGACCGTCTGGTCCTCCAACAAAGATAAGGGAGGATGATCCCCTATCTTCGTAGGTGTGGAAGGTATGAATGTGTGAATGTATTGTTCATTAGGGCTCCTGAGTCCTTGGGTCCTTCTCCTCCCGATGGCTGGAAGATAAAGGTCATTAACTCTGGAATGTGTGAGAAAGTTGCAAACCTCCTCGCAGTATCCTGTCGTTAATTCCCCAAAAGCTTTTAGGGTGACATCTCCTGCTGGCAGATGCCACTTTTGAAGTTGTGGTTTGTATCAACCAGACACCTTTATGGCCATTTGTTGTGATAGGCCATGTTGTGTTGATTTTGAGAAAGCAACAGAGAGGTTGGGGCTTCCTCCAAAGGTCTCACTGGTATCGCTACAATATACACAAAATATCTAGCATTTATCTGTATGTGTGTATTCATTGGTTGAGAAATTAGACCATATGTTACATTATTCTATCATTAACATCCAATGTATAACAAATGTACTTTGGTGCTCCTTTTCCTGCCAAATTGCGATGGGACACAATAAAGTGGCGATGACATAATGGAATTACTTGCTATGAAAATTAAATGCAATAAAAAGAGGAGAAGTGATGTAGATGTAGGGCTAAGATTAAATTATGTTCAAAGGCTTTTTAATGCAATGTGACCCTATTCAAGTTATTTTGCCAGTATTTTCATCAGAGAGGGATTTTATTATGCACATTGGATAAGAGCAGGTAACTGATCAATTTTATAGAGAGAGAGTCTGGAAATAACCATGTGCCCTTTTGACTCTGCTCACTACTGAGATGCAAGCCTGAGCTACAGACAGTGTTCAGCACATTCAATATAAAAATCATACTACATGTATTTGCTGATTAACACATTTTACTGGGGACTACTGACAAGGCTAATGAATCAGAAATGCAATGACAGACCTTGACAATAACGTGACTGTGGTGATCTGATGTAATCTCAGTTTGCTAAACAATTACAAATCATTTTGATGCATTTTGATCATATGCTTCTGCACTGAGAAACCGGTGCATTACAACTAACTGTTGCCAGCTGTGGCCTTCACTAAATCGCTCCACAACCTGCCCAAAATTTTTAATTTGTTACATTATGTATCTAGTGCTCATAACCATTACAATTTTGTTTTTTTTGTTGGATTGGTTTGTCAATAAGTGGCAAAAAGAAACTTGCCACAGGAAGTTGTAATGGACCGGTTTAGCTGTTACCATGACAATGTGAAAAGGGCCTATTAGTCTAGAATTACTGTAATTCCATTTCCATTCTTTCTGAGAACTCATACCTCTACCATCAAGCCAGAAAATTGCCTCCTGAAATGAACTGTTATCACATCTCAAGCACAGCGTCTCTGTTAACACTTCATAACCATATGTAAGTACACTGTGTGCTGGGTTGCACAAATAATTCTCACCCTCTCTTCCAGTAGAGGAGATTGTTTTTGGTGTTCGGAGCGTGGTGAATGAGGTCACACCCCCAAACCTCTGCGTTGCCCACTTGACCAGCTCCTCGTTTTCAGTAGGGAAGTCTTGCTTGTGGACATTGTCTCCATGTTCACCATATAAGGTAAGTGTAGAGTCATTGTTTACCTGGAAAGTATAACAAAAATCCTGTTGATTAGCCTCATTAACCCTACAATTAACAGAAAAAGCCTGAATCAGAATCACTGTTATTGGAAAGCTATCTAGGAAATGTCCTTGAGGATATAAAAGAATGCAATTAAAACTATTAATCCAGCCACAAGCCTGTCTGTCAACTTATTGCTACCAAAGTATTGAGTGAGTCAGCTTTTTTTTTTTTATAGAACTTTACCTCAGGTTTGCTCTTTTTTTGTCACAACAAACACATTTGCCCATCCCTCTCACTCTCTCATTTCTCTGTCACTATGTCTTACCCCCACCCTCCTCTTTCCCTATTCTCTTAGCAGGCTTCTGTTGAAAAGAAATGTTTATTATGGTAAAGTGTCCACGAGCCCAGTTGCACAACCCTGTTGGAGCCAAGGTCTTTCCTTTGCTTCCTGAGTGGGGCCAGGAAATGGGACCTTTTTTAACTTTGTGCGTCAGCAGAGTCGGCTGGAATCTGGCTCTATACAGGGTATAAATATATACATCCATCCCATCGACCAGACGCTCTGCTGTTTCCTTGTGTGGGCCAATGGGAAATAATGGACTTTACATGAATGAGAAGATAGCGGTGGGGGTTGGAAATGAAGGAGGGGGGCCTGTCTACTGGCAGAGTAGACTACTACTTGTTTGTACATAGCTAAACACTCCTATTTACACTCATGAAAAAGTAATTTTCCTGAGGGAAACTCTAGTTTTATACAGCACAATTAGATCATTAGACCAAACATAAAGTTTAAGAAGGCAGTGTCCTTTAATATACGCAGCAGATGAATAAAGTGACTCTTATTGGATTCTGACTCAACAATGACTTTATTTTCTATGTCCCATCAATGTTTTCAACATTATCACCCACTGCATTCCAACTAGTATGCACATCAACATCTTATTTTTAGACCAGGGGTGACCACAAACCACAGGGGTTTTATGTTATATCACTGGTATTTCACAAAAATGGAGGGTATGCAAAAAACAAGTAATACAATGCTACATTGCACAAATTCATGGGTGTGCTCTGCCCTTTGTCAATAAGGGGCAAATCAATCATTTTGCATGTGGAGATTCTCAGTTTGAGGAACAGAGTTTAGCTATTCCCTGTTCGTTTAGGGTGAAAATAGTGGGATGGTAGTGTGCTGGGAAGATAAACTATTGTATTTTCTTTCTATTTTCTGTATTTTCTTTTCTTTATTGTATTAGTGTTTATCAAGGGTGTGTGTGTTTGAGTGACTGAAAGCTCTCTCCTGAGTGGCTTAATGTGGGTGACTATTTGTGTTTATCTGTGTGTGTGTGTGTGTGTGTGTGTGTGTGTGCGCGGGTGTGTGCATGCTCATGTCACGTAGCTGCACGTAGTAGCACGATAGAAAAATGTTGAAAGGGGAGTGGTAGGTCTTTCTATGTTAATATTTTATTTAAGTTGGATCAAAATAGAGTGAGGGGAAACTACAGAATTGAATCACTTTAGAACCAGAGGAAAAGAGGAGGGAAATAATTACTGTGGAAAATTACAAACTATCTGACATTAGACTCCAGAATCAGTTTGACGTTGTGCAGCCTCACACTAAAGTTCAAGGATCCCAAGGATATAGTCAGAGCAAGGAGCATCAGTGTCTACCGGAGATTCCAGAATTTTCTGATTAGACTTCCTTCCCCTCAGTATGAGCTGGAATGGGTGGATAAGCTTCAGACAGTAGGCTCCATGCCTTTCCTCTTTTCTCCTCTCATCTATCATTTACCTTACATGGACCCTTCCATGACAGTTAGGTGCCATAACCCTGATGACCAGACACCATTATCATGACCCTCACATTTTAGTATTATCTATTCTGAGCTCACAGAAACAAAAGTCACTTTAATGGCTATGTGTGAGCCTTTTGCAAAAACTTCAAAAATCCAAAAGAAAAAAAAGATTAGTATAGGCGTTAAAGCCATTTCTGTGTCTGGTGGTCTATTGCTTTAGTGTGGAATATATCCTGATATATTTCTACTGAGGTATTTGAGAGACTAAGCCAGGCCATAGCATATTATAAAATGTGGGAATTAAGTCAGTTACATGAAGGTGAAAAATGTGCCATTCATTTTGAGATTCAAAATAAACTGACAAAGTATATTGAAAAAGAGCTGTGAGGCCCAACAAGATTGTAAGAAATTGCAAAACAGAAACAGTAACAGTAAGAAATTGCTTATGACCTTTTTGAATCCGACCCTATGCACTCAGGTTGCCTTTGGGACTCTAAGGAGAATTGTGACTATCACAGCTTTTTTTGCCTTTATTAGAGAGTTTCAAAGTAGAGACAGACAGGAAAAGACTGGGAGGGGGGGCGTACAACAAAGGTCCTGGGCCGGACTCAAATCCAGGACGTTGCATTTACATGGTACGTGCCTTAGACCACTGAGCCACCACCAGGACACTCGTGACTATCACAGCTTGATAGCGCACTGGGTATGTCCTCAGCCAAGCTGTCAAGCTGGTGACGTACTTCCTCAGACACAGAACAGATGCTGTTGTTCTCAGTCTGCCTGCAGTAAAACACTATTATTCCCCCAGTGATACTGCTCATCCCACGAAAACATCCCATAGTCAGAGGCAATGTTATCCAGGCCCTCAACAGGACATGATACAGGATATGGTATCAAACTGCTGTCAGCACATCAGTAACTGTTGACATTCCTGTAAACATTTCGTCATCCTCACTGGTTTGCGGTGTGTGAAAACAATTCTTCTAAATTAAGTTTAGGCAATCTCACTTATTTAGACCCCTCAATCCTATCAGACCCAACATAACCCATTTCATTTGATGAAAAAAGGTCATTTCTTTTAAAGATTTATTTTTGGCATTTTCATGCTTTATTTGACAGGGAGATAGTTAGAGAGAGACAGGAAGGTATGGGAGAGAGAGAGGGGAGGACATGCAGCAAAGGACCGTGGGCCGGATTCGAACCCGGGTCGCTGCGGGAAGGACTGAGCGCTCTACTCTGAACTCTAGCCTGAATCATTCAAGCCTGAAGCTTGAATCACCTTCATAACCTTATTAGGATGATCACAGATGCCTATTTAAAATATTAAAAAAACAAAAAAAAAATTGTTCAATACACCACAACTATCAGAATGGAACAGTTGTAGAAGTATTTGTCCTCAATTTAATTAGAAACTCTACTCAAGTAAATGAGAAAAAATATTGTTTGTGGTTTCCCTGCATTCAAGTCACCAGATATAATTTGACAACAGTGTGTAAAAGTCAAAATCTCCAACCTCATTGGAACATAAATGTTACAATAGATGCCATTAGCCCTTCTTATTGCTGACCACTCAAGCACTCCTCTTTTGCACTCCTCTTTTGGCCCAATTTATTGTGTGCAGCAATAAAACGCAAACTCTCTCAAAGAGAAGCCATTGGGGAGTGTCAAGAGTAAACAAGATTAATTCTTTCCCCAAACTGGCCCAGTGGGCTACACATCTGTGATTGGGGTTGGGGTTTGAAAGCATTTTGTTGAATCTGAATTCAGTATTGAATCTGCTTATGGAATGCAAATCTTATCAAATCTTTTTACATAATTTATTGGGGGAAAAACAACAAAGACAGCTGCTTTTATTGAATTCTGTAGTAGCAACATATTCCTCACTATTCTGCATATTGTTATTCACTGAGCACCTCTGTTCTTTTTCAGTAATGCCCTGCTTTACACTCACACAACTAATTAAAATAAATATATATGAACTTATATATAACTTAAAACTAAATACTGAAATGATGGTGGGAGAGTGAGCAGGAGGTGCACCTGGTGGTGAAATGGTTGCACTCGCATCAGGTTGAGTACCACTCAACCTCATTTTGTTAAAAACATGGCACTCATTAACTTTTATGTGATGCTTTGTTGATAAATGCTTACTGTGTGTGTACCCCCACTTAATCTGCGGGGCTGTGCCACAAATATTGCATTTCACTGTATTCTCACTGAATTTTGGCTAGATGGTGGCACTATAACAAGCAACTTTACATTTTGGCCAATAACTTGGAAACTGATTGAAATTATTTTTTTCCACATATTCCTTGGATCAAGGGTAATGTGCACTTTTCTGAATAACCTATTTTTGCAAACTCCTCCTAGACCGTTGGTCCAATATTCCCCAAATTTGGCATGCAGCATCTCTGAACTCACAAATCTAAAAGCTACCAAAAGATTGATGGTACCCCAAAGTTTTTGGCTGCCATAAGCCAAGCAATTTTGGGAAGTGGCACTTATTTGGCAAAATTAACAATAACTTGTGAACACAAACTTACTCATGAAACTAGGGTTGGGGTTAGGGTAACACCAAGGGGGTCGGTGACCTCATTCTAGCCAGCAATCTCCAGAAACATCTGTAGCACAGCTTTAAAGGTACGATCTGCGTTTGATGAAATTGTGCCTCTATTGATATTGCATCACCCCACTTCTGTGATTGTTTTGAAAACATTGTGTTGGAGAGAGTGGTGGGGCGAAGTACAACAGCCACACCTTGAGGTGGCAAAGGTTGGAGCTGGACTGAGGATGGATAGGTTCAAACTGGTAACTGACAATCTAAGATTATAGTTAGCAATAATGATGGACTGTCAGTAAATCAACTGATCCTCCACCTACAACTAAGAAACAGCATGACCGTTCCCAGCACTGGATCAATACTCACTAAAATAAAAAGACATGAAGGATGTACTGGAAATAAGCTGCCAGTGCTCAAATGCAGGAAAAGTACATATATTATTGTAATTCCCTGCACAGCCATAAGTGCACTTGAGCACAAATCTGTGTGGCTCAAGTGGAACTCGACTTCCAACAATCCAATTAACAATACTACAACAGAATAATGGCAGCAAAAACAACTTGTCTTGAAACGTAGGTAGGTGGGTTGTTCCCCAGTTTAGGGGCCTGATTGCAAATGCTTAATGCATCTGCTTATTTTTTAGGTTGAAAGTCAGACAGATCAGATTGTATTATTTAGTTAGAGTTTGACTATTTGCATTTCTCATGATTTCTATTAAATGAAGTCAGTTAAGAAATAAAAAGACAACAGAAAGATAACAAAACAAAAAAGACTGTACTCACATAGATGTTAACATCTGTGTTAATGTAGTATGCTGCATAAGACATTTCTGGTGTTGTGAGGATAAGGTTCATTGGCTTGGCAGTGGTCATGTTGAGAGAGAACATCTTGGCATCCTGGGAACAGGGAGGGGGGTAGGGAGTCAAGAGAATAATATTTGTTACACGAAACAGACAAAAATACAATTTTATTGAGATATTGCAAATTCAATTTTTAAAATACCTTTAAAAAATAAAATTAATTTAATTAATAGTGATGGGACGATATGCTTATCTCACAATACAATTCGATATGCGGTTCACGATTCGACACAACCACGATATAATGTAATAAATAAAAGTTCAATGACAAAGTATACAGAATTGTGATCTTTTCTGAGCCACAAATCTTTCTGGCAATCCTACTATAAAATGAGGAAAACTCTGTCTGTCTGCATCCATTTTGCTCCTCAATGGGTTGGCCAATCAATCTGAAACTGCACATGGGCACTGCTCAATTGCCTATGCCAATGCTCATTGGCATAGGCAGGGACTGACGAAGCTGATTTTTCCATTTTCCCAAATTTACGCTGTTTATTCGCATTTTTGGCTGCACGTAGTTGTGGCGCACGCATCCCCGGGTATGGACTAGTGGTATTGACTTGCTAGAATGTAAACAACAATTTAAAAATGTCATTACAAAGTGTAAATAATATAATTTGGATGAAGAGCTTGATTCATTTTTCTGCTCCATGATCCATTTTGTCACATTTCTGTATTGCGACATATTGAGTTTCGATATATCGTCCCAACCCTATTAATTAACTTTAAAATAACAGCCTTGTATTTACAAGACACATTAACGTGTTCCGGTTTACATATTTACAAAGTCTCTTAGCTGCTAATTCAATACTGCTTAAGAATGATGATGAGATGATAATAACTTAATAACTGACTTGTGTGTTCATGTCAATTCTGATAGAAAGTTTGAAGAAAAAAAAAACAGCATAAACAAAACATCTGAGGATATAATAAACATTATAATACACATCAGCATATCAACAAGGACCAAGAACTCAAAAACTGTGCCACACATGCGACATACAGTAGCTAGAGCAAGTAAGACAGCAAGTAATGTGCATATTACAGTAAAACAGGTAAAGAACAGTTACAAAAAAGCTTGCTTATAAAAGTGAGTTTTAAGAAGGGATTTGAAGGACGATACCAAGCCTGCTAGCCTGATCTCCAAGGGCAGGCTGTTCCACAGTCTGGGGGGATTGATAGCAAAGGCCAGGTCCCTCTTTGTCCTTAGTCTATGAACTTTTTAGGAACTTAGTTTTTTGAATAGCCAGGAGGTTGTTACCCGAGGATCTCAGACTGCGCTCCTGCTCGTAGTGGGATAAAAGATCTGAAATGTAAGTAGGAGAAATTCCTCACACTTTCCAGGAGATGCTTGAACAGCAGAACCAGGAGGGGAGTGAACAACAGAGTTCTGGTTGGAAAAGAACTTTGCTCTGGCATGAGATATCGTGGAAGACATGTAGCTTGTTTGACTTCCACCTCCGCTCAGCTTTCCTGCACTCTCTATTAAGGGCACGAATGTTCTCATCAACCCAGGCAGAAACATTAGGTTTAGCTTTTAAGTCCCTCCAGTATTATTGCGATTTCACGATCGCAATAATTAACGCAAATTCAACCAATCCCTGCGAAATTTGCGTCAGCTTGCAATTTTGTCCAAACACCACAATATTCCCGCATAAAATGGTCAAAGTACACGTCACCAAACTTAGGCTACTTCCTTGTTTCTGGGTCTATGTATGCAGACAACACCACACATTTACCATTACCATTACCATTTCACATTTGGCAGACGCTTTTATCCAAAGCGACTTACACATGAGATTTGCATACAACACAAGCAAGTTTCTAGATAGGAGAGAACATTTCCCATTTACTAATGACAATTTCTACTATGTAAATTGTTTTGCACCCCGTGCAACGTTGTGGTGGAATGCAATCGAAAGTTGTCAATTGACAGCCGCTTCTCTACCGCAAAGCACACAGGAGAATGGCTGAAACACCTAGACAACAGAGAAGGCAAATCACTGTGACAGAGGCTGCTACAACAAAGACCATAGCAAGCGCTAAAAGAACAAATGTGAGTGTTAAGATTCAATTTATCAGGTTCTTGGTAGTGTCAGTGTGTGTGTGTCTGTGTGTGTGACAGACTGCATGAGTGAGAAAGAGATAAAGCATTGCAGATTGCGTTGAAGTTTTTAAGAAAAGCCCCTGCAAAATCAAGGCTGCAATAATCAGAAAAAAAGTCTGCGAAATCCTGGTGGGACTGGCTTTTTTGAATTTATATATTGTATATTATATTTAATAGCATCAAGGATGCTTGTGCCCAGTGCTATTGAAGGAATTTACTAGTTTACTCCTCTGTGCTCTGTGGGTGGATATCTGAGATGGTGACGGCCGATGACTGGAATGCCTCTGAAAATTTCTTTATTGTGAAAGAGGAAGAAGGGGCACATTATGTCAGGAGTGGGAGGGGAGAGTACCACATTGAACATGATGGCCTTATGGTTAGACACACTAATGTCTTTGAGTCGGAATGTGTAGGCCCATAAAATTAAAAGACTCAATAAGATTAAATTTAAAAAAAGAAAACAGTGGTAAGTGCATTGACACGGCAGCATGTGGGCATAATAATGGACAAGAGCTCATAAAAATCCTGAATAAAATCACCCTTCACCTTTGGTGGTCTGTAGATTAAAGCACAGAGCAGAAGGACTTTACTAGAAATTAGAAAACTCAGACCTTCAAAAGAGTTCAAAGTACCAAATGATACAGGTAAACATTTGAAACAAGCCCTGTGAAAAACTGCCAGTCCTCTACTGCAGCCAGATGGCCGAGGTAGGTGAAAATGATAAAAACCAGATGGTGTTGTCTCAATCAGGGGGGTGGAGTCTCCAGGACTCAGACAGGTCTCAGGAGCTATAAAGAAGTCTTGAGAGTTCTCCACAATAGTCTTTATAGATAAATGACTTATTTGAGAGAGTGATGCTTGAGAGACAGGTGGGTTTCAGAGGAACATGGATCAAGTTGTTGGTAATGGGGAAGTGGGCAGTCATGTGCATAGAATGTTTGATTGGTCTATGGTTCACGATCACCAGGATGTGACTGAAGTAATGAGAGGATTTAGGTAAAAGTCAATTTTGTAGGTGTTTATCAATGTTAGCTGATAGCATTTGGGCTAGCATTCTGCCTCTTTAGAATCTCTTAGCCCTGGCATGAGGAAACGTCATTAGTGCCGGCATGGATAACAACAGTGCTCAAACAGGCGTAACTTTTAAGAAGGCTAGGCAACAGCCTGCTAATGTAATCTAGGCGAGCCCCTGGGAAACACTCGACAGCGGCCTTGGTGGTTATTACTCGCTGCACGATGGAGTTGCCAATGATGAAGGCAGCAGGACAGGGAGTCCCACCACAGTGCCGCAGGCCAAAAACACCAACATGTCCTTCTGTAAATAAGACTAACAAGTCTAACAGCCCTGCGACATTGAATTTTGTGGAAGTGTCTTTGCCGGGAATTGAACTCAGGTGTCCGGATTGAGAGTCTGCAATCTAACTCCCTGCACTTTCTCCCATGTGACCAAAAGTGGTGAACACAGCGACCGATCCACCGACATTGCGATCCACAGAGCCCCTGCTGTCTCGGGGCTACAAACATGACAAGTTTAGCTCTTCATTAAGACCAAAGGGCTTAAGTGTGTTAAGTGTATCGATCCAATATGCCTCTCTGCATAGTAATTTCTTGAAAATTAACTAACCCTAACCCAGAAAACTACAGATTTTCTTTTAATATAATGTTGTGCTATAGCATAATTGATATTTTTAGTGCTAATTCTAATTTTATTAGAGAATTGTGATTCTTTCTTTTCACAATCACGTAGCAGCAAGAATGATGGGAAATTAGGCAGAGGTGATAGGTCATAGTATTCTCTTATGTTTGCAGACTTGGCACACTTGTGCAACCCCTAGCTCTATGGCTGCTAGCATCACCTCACCACCTGCCTTGCTGACTGCATCAGGTAGAAAGTTCATAGCCTGCCAGATAGTAATTATAGTGCTACTAGTTAATGTTAGTGCTACTTCCAGTTAAATGTTAGCTAGTTGATGTTACTTTTCTCCCATATGATCTCTTACAATAAATTCATACTATCAATTAACTCCATATCAGTCCTGACTCCTTATCTGAAAAACACTGCTGAATAAATTAACGGATGATGGCCATTCTGAAGGCAAAGATTTGTGTAGCAAATAGATCTCTGTGTTTGTGCACAGAAGGGGCGATGCACTATTTTGTGCTCAGAAATTCAGACTCCCAATAAGTTACGTCGCTGTTGCATTATGTGTTAGCTGGGTAATAGGTAAAGCAATAATATACAAACACTAATCCACACCAAACTGTGTCCCTGCCAGCACCAGTGGCTACCTGCTTAAGTCTTTTAAGTGTAAACAAGTAAACAGTCCATTCCCTTCATAGGCCAGGTCTCCACTAATCCAACTTCATTGTAAAACCAGTCCAACATCAGCAGAGCCAGGCACGGTCTAAATCTCTCCTGCTGTGTGACTTAGCTCCCAGTAGGTAAAGAGAGGCTTACATCCAGATCCACTCCTATGGTTTCAGGTGACTGCTGGGTAAACATATCCACCGACTAGCCCCACCCACAGAGAATCACTGGGATGATGAATGGCAACATTTTCTTGGGGCTAGTAAGCCAGCATGTACTTCAGCCACCACAGTCAAGATTACAGGTTCTCCCATCTGTCTGTCTGTGTCCTGGACACATGCTTAGGTTACAGAGTGGAGTGATGCTATAGATGAGTTTCTCTGCAGTGCCACAGCAAAAGTGCACACACAGACCTGGGGGCAGTAGATTCAATTGCCAAAGCAGGAATTCAATCTAACATTTTGTGTTACTCCTGTGTTTTTTTCATTGTGCTCTATGGCAAAAACATGTACGTAAGTATGTTTGTTTATGTTCCTAATGCTCACTGTCTTAGTGTTAGTCATGTAATTTTAAGCCTATATATCCCTGCTTCCCAATATGACACCTTGCATGCCATTTTAGCATGATCAGAAATGACACATTATCTTAAATTTAATAAACAAATTGGCTTGTAAGTAAATGATCAGCTACAGGTGAGTCATTAAGCTGGTTAAATTGGCAGGTTGGCCACAATTTCCGTGGGTGTATGGAAATATATGAGAATAAGTCAAATCAGCCAGCACCATAATGAATTTTGATGGATCGAAGATTACAGTGGAGAGCACAAAACAGTATGGGGAAGTACAAACTTCTCTGTCTTCATTTTACCAACAAATTTGTCAAAAACTGTAATATCCAAGTTATGAATTTTTTAATCGCAATATCTAGACACATAGTAAGTTGCTTATTTGAAGGTGGATTGTTTTCACAGCTGGTTTTGTTGGAGAGACACTGAGCATGGTGGGGAAAAAGTGTGAATCGCTATTATTATATTAATCTTGTTTCTATCTGCTGTTGCCAGTGTGTGATCCAAGAGAACTGTGATGAACTCAAGCCAGAGCTGTGGAAATTGTCAGGCCCATGTGGAGCAAATCAGGCATAAGGAGACCACTGACAAACTTCAAGACACCAAATTGCCTACGTACAAACTGTAGATGCATTTTGATGTAGAAGTCCCCACACAGAGCCTACAATGGACAGATGAATCTGTCATCACACACACACACACACACACACACACACACACACACACACACACACACACACACACACACACACACACATATATATACAGTTACATAGTTGGCTTTGCATGATGGCTGTCACAGCATTTTCACAATTACACTGATTGGCCCAAAGGGGGCACTACAATTACAGGTCAAAAAAAGGTGACACATTTGTTACTGCCTGTCCCAGAAGAAGTCTGCATCATTCGTGAGGGACAACAGGTTTACTATTGCCTGATTTTGTCTGATCATAATGATGGCCAATTACTTGCTTTGATTAAAAGGCAAGAGGGAATATAACCTCTAAATCTATTGTATATTTCAGCGTTATGCAGTGTCCATCAAAATCACATCACACTTTTCTTCTCGTCTATCTGTTGTCTTGTCTGATGCAGAGATGAACCCACTCCTAATTAATCTGGCAGAAAGGAAATTGTCAGAGCCAATCGACAAGGGGGCCAAAATAAAATTAATTCCATTGTGACCTGTGACCAGACTAGAAAACAAGCTTAATTTGTTATAAGCTGCACCCTATTTGCCTCTATGAAACCAAATACCAAAGTCTGATACAGTTTATTGTTTGCTTAAAATAATGTATCCTGTTCCCATCACATAATTGTTAGCTCATACATTTTTTTCATACAGGGCAAGGATACATTTATTGATGAAGTCCTGCATACCGGGTTCATCATAGTCATCCTTAATTTAACTTTGAGATCAGCCAATCAGGAAAGAGGTAAGGTCATTAATGGCATCACCAACCAACAGGAAACTCTCTCTCGAGTCCAATGAGCTGCCACACATCTCAATGTGGTTTCAGAATCAATAGATATAAACAATCAAAAAACAGCCAGCCATCAGGAGAGGGGGAGGGGCTTACATGAAACAACCAGGGAACTCTCTACTGAGTTGCCGTCACACATCTTAATGTGAAAAACAGCATCAGAAAATGGAGAGGTGCTCAAATGACATCACCAATCAATAGGACAACCTGTCCTGAGTCCAACAAGCCGTCGCTCATGTCAGCGTGACTTTGGAATCAGTAGAAATAGAAAATCAATAGGAATCTCTCTCCTAAGTCCGACGAGCCGTCACTCTTGTCAGTGCAAGTTTGGGATTTATAGATATAAACTATTAAACATCTCAGTGCAACTTGGGAATCAACAGATATAGATGATCAAAATAAAGCCAATCAGGAGAGGGGGATTTAAATGACAATTGATAGGAAACTCTTTCCTGGATCTTACGAACCATGACTCATGTCAATGTGACTTTGGGATCAACAGATATGGATGATGAAATCCACCATTTTTTTTTTTCAAATTTCCAATAAGCTATCACTCATGTCAATACAACTTGGGGATCAACAGATATAGTGGTGTGTGTGTGTGTGTGTGTGTGTGTGTGTGTGTGTGTGTGTGCGTGCGCCTGTCAGAGAGTGATCATTCTTACTCCTTGGCCTATCACATCAGATTTTGATAAAAGACATTTGCTTTTTATCTTCAGTGCCATCAAAATACATTTATTATGAAAAGAACATAGACCAATTATAAAATATGTCATGTTCATCATGGGCAGACTCACTCTGAATTGTAATTGGTAATGACACAGTGTCCTACCAGAAATGACAGTTATTTTCCAGCTGAAAATAGCTATTTAGTGTCTGGATTGGTTGGTGCGACACATTGTACGGCACCCCAAGTGTTCTTACAACATGTTACGCATACGTTTACAGTAAATGAATGAATGTCATTTCCTACGAGTTCAATGTGATTCATACAAAGATAATTTTCCACAAACTCATTGACGTTTCCCTTAAATACTCTCCTCTAACTAGGTTAATTGTCTCTGTCCCTTTCTCTACTTTCCCTCCCCTCATCCATCTGTGACTTCATTCTTTCATTCTGAACTCTGAAACATGAATGTTGCTGACCCTGATCACTCACCTTTGCTATTTTTGTTCCTGTGCTTTCAAGATACAATTGTTTTCCTTTTCAGACTTTTTTTCTCGAGAGCATTTTTTTGGAGGACCTTTGCTGATGCAGTTTCCAGTTATTCTTTTGGCTCTGTCCCTTAACTTGAGTTGGCTCCGTTGGTCCAGTCTCGGCCTTGTGCCAAGACCCTGACTACCCAAGCCAATGTGTGACATCAATGGGCCCTGTACAAGCAGCTCCTCCCTATGAATTCTCCTGCCCTGCGTCGCCCCTTGACTCTCCCTCTCTTTTTCTCTCTACTGTCAAACTGTGAGAGTCAACTGTCACCGGCAGGCCTTAAATCAGTATGAAAAACAAAGGGATGGGGAAGAAGGTGATGAGAAAGGGACAAAGGGAGAGGGAAGCAAGAGCAAGCCTCCCATCTAACTGGACAGTTTGGCAAGAAATTAAGACATTCCCCTTCCTCTGTGTTTACAAGAAAAAATCTGTTCTAAACAGACAGTCTAAGGCAGATAAGGGAGCTGTGTTAAGAAATCTTATGTCCACTTGCTTCTTTCATTTTGTAAAACATCCACTCACAGTCCCACAGGAGAACAGGATATGCAAGCTCTATGGAATGTCCATCGGCTCACACAGATCCTAAGCCAAACTCCTTTTGCAAACACCCACCAGCCCTTCCACTCTTCAAATCTACTACCATCTTTCCCATTTTATAAAACAACTGAAGAATATTCTCATGGACAACACATTTGAATATGCCTCTTCTGTGATGAAGGACTATATAAATAAATTCACTTGAAGCCTAATAAAAGGAGCATTTCCCTCATATGTTTTAAATGTATCTTGTTATTACAGAGATGTTTCTTCTGATGTCTGTCAATTACATGAGACTAAAGACTTATCAAGAGTCCAGCAAAATCTGTGCCAATTACCCACTCTTTGAGGAGAGGAATGCTACCAAAATCTTCTGCTTTGCAAATGTTAGCACACTGACTCAAAATGAACATAATCTAACATAGCATCTTTTAAAAGTAAGGATACACTTATCAACTTGGGAGCTGAGAGATTTGTCTTATGTAGTGATAGAAATATTTGTCTCATTCACCAAGTGTGCAATTTTCACTCACTGTCTTAGTCTTAGGTGCTAATTCTGCTGGTTAGCTACATTGCTAAGCGTCTTTGTGGTGTATTCCTGTAACTTGACAACTACATTTCTAAAAATGTTTGGGGATATGCACATTTCATTAATTTTTATTTTCAAACCAAATTAATGATGGCTTGTATGCACGGGGGATATGTACAATGTATGTGCGATGAGGTACACACATTAAGTCAGCTTTTCTTACTAGTGGAGGTCCACTTTAAGAGAAAATATATGACAGCATTCAGAAGTAGGAGAGGACCTTGGGGCCTCAGTGTGCCTTCATTAATTTCGCAGAGGTGAGGGATTCAGTTAGGTGTCTTTGGGTACTGTATCATCCTGTGATGGTGTCTCGGCTGGTGCACATAGCACACTCGTTTACTCCCCTGCCCACAACCGCCACCCCCCACTAAATGAAAAGGAAAGACCAACAGACTGAAAAATAAAAAGAGAGCATGAATAAAAGGAGTTGTTTAGAATAAGATATATGTGAAAATAGTGCTGTAAGAAGCCTAAGTAATAAGAAAGAGAGGAAGTAAAGAAGCAGTGTGCACTGACAAAGAAATTACTAATATAATCTGACACAACAATAACAATTTAAAGATTAAGAGTTTACTAGATAGTTTTCTGTCATCATGCCCTAATGCTAAACATTTTACAATTAAAGTGACCCAATCTGCAATCGACAATTAGGTTATATGTGTTTGTTTAGCTAAAAAATGAATTCTTTATATACACAGCAGTGCTATACTAGCAGTAGCTTAGTATACAAGCAAGGTTAGTATAAAAAAAAGTGGCCAGACGGAAGACCCAGTCTTTCTGTGATGTCTGGCATCTGTTAAGGGTTAGCTAGCTATTAGGCTGATAGATGTTGGAGATGGAGATGTTCCTTGTGTTTACATTTCACCATATGGGGAAGCTAACTTATGCACTAGTTCTGCAGTCATATAGTTTCAATTCAGTTTAGTTCTTGGGGAGCCAATAACAAAATATTGACTTGAGAGCTGGACCATTATGGAAGCATACAGTATATTTTATTCAATTAATGCAAATTGGAAGATGAAAATGCAATCCCACAATAGGGGCATTTCCTCTTTGTTGTACCCGTCTCCTCGTAATCATCATCATCATCATCATCATCATCATCATCATCATCATCATCTTCTGCCAGCTTTTCTTTTTTGTCATTTCTGCTTTATTTGGACAGTTTTTACAGGTCACAGTGGAGAGAGACAGGAAACACAGGGCAGACAGAGGGGATGACATGCGGCACGGGCCGGATTCAAACCCGTGCCACTGTGATTAGCACTTTGCCTTAATGGTACTTGCTTACCATTGGGGTGAAGTGCAGGTTAAGGATGTGGACCTCTGTCTTGTCCCCTCTGAGGAAGCTGGTCCAACATCCAATGGGCATCGCCCTCACCTGGACCCAAGGGTTGTCAGGAACCTCCACTGGGTCACATGTCTGACTGGAGGCTGAAAGAAATAACGTGCAAATGCAGAGTCAGCAACATAGTATAAACATACGGTAATTCTACATCACAATGGGGAACCCAAGGACAAATGGACAATTTGGATGTAGTCTACTTTCTAATACTTTTATATAAACACAGGATCTTATACCTTTAGCAAACTCCCACTGTTTCTTTTGCTCTACATGTTGTCTACATTTGAGCAGCAAAACTGCTCACAACATTTGGGTCCCAGAGTAAACGACTGGAGTAGAGAATTAATTATTCATATCAATTGTCAATTGTTTATTTTTACGTCTAAAGGTTATGTACAACCTATGAACACATAAGAGATTTTATAACAATATCAGAGCACAATACTCACAAGCAATCACAACACACATATAGGCTACCACTACTAGAGCCTACAATTATGCAAAGTCTGAAATCAATGTTAATCAATGTCTCAGTCCACACTATGGACCTACAATAGGGTGTTGGTTTCCTGTTCTACCTCCTCCATACTCTTTTATCCTTCGCTTTGAGGCTGTCTGGGAGGGGTAAAAGTTATTGTTAGTCATTCTGAAAGCTTTGCCCTGTTCTCTTAATCAGGCTAGGGATGCTAAATGTGTGGGAAGGACTACATTGTTTAACAAACGGATCTACTGGGTCACATTTATCAGACATCTCAGAGTGTTGGGCTGCAGTCATCAATCAAGTTTGCTCATTCTACTCCCTGCTGGGAGCCTCCTGTTTAACCTGGCGATCTGTCACAGAGACTGAATTAATGGGGCTGAGGCTGTGCGGTCATGAATGTCGTTGGGTACAAATGCTTCGTGTTTGACCTGGGCTACGCGTGTGTGTGCGTGTGTGTGTGCGTGTATGTGTGTGGGTATGGGGGTTGGGGGTTGCCTGCAGCTAAGACTGAATATGCATGTGTACATGTGCTCTCATATGGCTGAGGTTTATGAGTATTCTGCCTTGTCGGTTGTCACTAAATATTTTCCACCAATAAACTTCCTCCTCCCTTAAGAGGTACAGTGGAGACTAGGCCTTCGGGACCAGGCCTCTCCTAAACTCAGACTGTCTCTCTCTAGACACTGGTAGATTGGGCTCTGATGGGATCAGAGTCAGGATCTACTCTATCCTGCACCTAATCACCAGTCAGGCAGTTCTAAGCTGAATACAATATGGACATGCCCCCCTTGATATTATCATGTAGCCCCAAGCTAAAGAAAAACTATTGCCGTTGTTCAGCTACGGCAATTACTCTATAGATAGCTCTTGTAAACAAAACATATGAAAAATGTATAAATATGATAATACAGTATCAGCTAGAGCAGGTATCTGTTAATAGCATTAATCACATTTGGAAAGATGGTAATTATGATATCAAAATGGAAACACTTCCCCACTAGGTTTGCAAACAAAGGTCTATTTACTCAACAAGGGATAATCCCTTGTAGAGAGCAGACGTTGAATAAAATAGTGAGATGAAGAAGAAAGGAAGAGAGAGGAGAGGGTTAACAGGAAATTGCAAAGTTTGTAAGGTCAACAGGATGCGCCATATTTAGATGGGCACTAATCGTGACGAAGACCTTGGTTGATGCAATGTTTAGTGATGACATTGCCTCAACCAAGGTCTTTAACACAATAAAGGAGAAGGGACAGAGAGAAAGAGATGAAACAGGATAGAAAGAGATAAATAGATTAAACAAGAGGGAAAAAAGAGAGGGAGCTACAAATGGTTACATAATCAGCTCTTTCTCCTGTTTTTCCTCTTTTTTATTGTCCCCACAATTAAATCAGAGAGAACTATGGATTGGTCTCTTTCTGTTTGTTTAATCATTCATTCCCTCCATATGGGATGCACAATATATCTGATAGGTCAATATTCGCTAATGGGATTTGGATAAAACTTGATCTGTACTGCGTTCTGGCATTTTCAGAATTACATCCATTGACCCAAGAGGGTCACTACACCGCTTGTTTATTCTCCATGTGCCATACACAATAACTGGGACATCACTGATCAGATTTTGCCAAAACTTGGGGACATGATGCATCTCACCAGTGCATTTTGGCATTTTTTAGCCCAGCGCCAGCAGGGGCTAAGGATCCAAATGTTGGTTGGTCGGTCTGTTCACCACTTTCGGTGGGTGAAAATGTGCAGCGAGAGTTAGATTGCAGACTCTCAATCTTCCACAAAATTCAATGTCATGGGGCTGTTAGATTATTAGTCTTGTTAAAATGACACCGATTAGCCCTAGGGGTTGCTATATTGTTTGTTTGTCTGTCAATGTGTCATGCACAATATCTTAGATGATGCTAACTGCATTTTGACTAAACTTGTGGGAATGATGCATCTCAACACTGCGTTCTGGTATAACCAAAATTACATTGATTGGCCCAAGGCAGGTGCTATAATTGCAGGTCAAATCAAGGACATATATTTGGTATTGATTGGCCATGAGGGTGTTTGCATAATTAGTGGCACAACATCTTTACTGTTGCCTTGACTGTGCAATCGACTGTAGCTTTCTTTGCAAAGATGAGAGCCATCCTCCTTCTTTGTCATCGCTCTCTTCCTCCCCTAACCTGAAGGTCAAGGCCGGTTTCCTGTTATTCTGGCCCTGTGTGTTGCTCCATATCCACATCCATAAAGTTATTGGCCTCTTGTTCTGTTGTGACAGAGCCAACAGCCCATGACTGCAGTTGCTCGAGAGGTCTTGGTATAAATCACACTCAGTGTGTAAGTGCATGTGTGTGTGTACATGCATGCCAGTGTGCATGTGTGTGATCATGCGTATGTTTTCCAGTCACCATAGAATACAAACCATATTCATTCTGTCATTTTAACCCAGGAAATGCCAGTGGCCTCACTAAGCGGTTTAGTGGTAAATGAGGTATAGAAGCACAGTTCCATTCCCTATCCTCTTTATCTACTTTTATCAGTCCCCTCCATTTCCCATTCCATGAGAAGAATCCATTAGGATTTGAGGGGACAAATAATGGGCCTCATTCATGAAACGTGTGTATGATCAGATTTGATCTTAAACTCTTAAACTTATGATCATTTCCACAAATATTTCAGCATTCAGCCTTTCTTCATAATCCTTTCCTACCTAAATTTGTTCTTTGCTATGATCTACATCTATGTGTGTTTGAAGCATGCATCAATTTAAGTAGTTATAGACCTTACAACAAAATGTGTATGAAGGCATTTGTAAGCCTAAATAGGCCACTGATAATAACCAACAAATAACAAAGCTATATGAACAAATTCACAGCCATAACAGGCAATTCTATTAAATTGGAAACACATGTTTAGCTGAACGATGAAACACATTTGCTGTTACTGGAGCACCTTAAAGTCAGACCTAGCATGAATTTGGAGCCAATGAAGGGGGGTCAGGATGAATGTAATATGATCATATTTTCTAGTTCTGGTTAATATTTTAGTTGAAGGTTTTTAATGTAATTAGGTAGGCCAGAAAATAAGACTACAGTATCTTTTCCACCCCCCGGAATAAAACAGTGACTTAGGTGTTATGTGGATGTTGTTTAGGACAGGCAGGATAGAGTTGAGATGAGACCCCCATTTGTCATTCAGCAATCGCCTACCTCCCCCCCGCCAGCGACTGGCACACTCAATTGAATTTAAATTTATTCTTTGGTCAGAGGTAGATCTTAAGAATTTTGCGCACAAACCCACTGGACTAGTTCAAGACAAATGTTCCCTTGGGGACACTTAAGTTTTTCCTGATCTTGATTTTGACTACTAGAGTGAAATTTGTACTAGCCTGGACAAATCAGATCATGCTAAAATGATACATCATATTGCAATATATGCATTATATTATAGTTATACTGGCAGGCTGAGAACTACACAGTGAATATAAGTGAGTTTATCTGTACATAGCCAGTGCCTACTGGTCTTCCAGCTCTCCACAAACACCCATACTCTTTTTTCCTTCATCATTTTTGGAGCACTGTTTCTTCTCTGGAGGCGGTGGTGGTACATTTGCAAAACATTGATACATTTAATTTTTGGATGAGGTTTCTTCCTAGTGCTGCTGCTGGTGTTGTTCATGGACCAGAAGAAATATAATACAGGCAACTGACTGAGAAGCAGTGAAAGCACCGATTTCACTCACCGATTGAGCTAGTGTTCCCTTTTCACTCGCCTATGGTTACTCTCACTGTTAATCAACTTCAATAAGAGCATCAGCTAAATGCCTAAAATGTAAGTGGAAATGCAAAATGACGCGACTTATGGCTCTCAAAGCTACACTGTATGCCTGTATTGTGGAAGAGAGAGGGGGAAAAAACAGCGGGGAAAACCCTGGCAGAGGGCAGCATCAAGACCAACTGTCTCCCTTGGTCCCTCAGGGTAGGGTAAACTGTTTGTGTCCAGGGTCGGGCGACGGAGTCATGAGGGGAAAGGGGAGGGAGGGTCCGTGCTCCTATCAGAGTTAGTTGGAGAGGAGAGAGACGTGAGGGAGCAAGGGAAAGGGGGCTTCAAGGCTGGTTCAAGTCTCTGTCGGCTAAACACACACACACACACACACACACACACACCTATTGTCCCGGCGTTTCCGCAACTGCAGACTGAGGCCTGACCATCCACAGGAAGGTAAACAAGCTCTTATCAGTGCTCTGCAGGGGCCTGCACTGTCCCCTGGCCTCTCACCCCTGCATACTACACATTACGCACTGCATAGTACAAACTAGCTTCCTCACCATCTCACCTCCCTCTCATAAGTCCTGAAGTCCCCAAATTCTATCAATTGCTGATTAGTCTTGTCAGTTTTATGGCCTGGGAGCGTGTGTGTGTGTGTGTGGTGTGTGCATGTGTGTGTGTGTGTGTGTGTTTTTGCGTGTTGAGTCTTGCCTCTAGTGTTTGCTGCAGAGGCACTGAGGATGTGATAGCTGGTCTGGAGACAGCTTGTCTTCACACTAGCTCTGTTTACACCTCTGGGAGCCATTTGTCAGTCGTCTCATCATGTCGGAAGTCGGCGGAACAACAAGTCCAACGGTGCATGGAAGGCCTATGGCTCACTCACTCAGTCATTCACGCACTCACTTCATGCCCTGTCTGCTGCTAGTCATTAGGCATCCCACATTCTCTGATGCGGACAAATTTGCTTGTATGAGTTGTTCTTGTTCTGTGTAGACAGGCAGCAACTGAGTTAAGTTTTGAAGACGGGGATGAAAAATATATCATCTTTTCATCTTGATGCTCACAAATACTCTCAAGTGATCTGATATATACCAGACATTCCGAGATCACCATCCATCTTTGCATGATCAAGTCAAGGTAATAAAAGAAAGTTGAAACATGTTTAGCTTGGTGGTGAGTTGCTTAATGACACGTAAAGCTGGTAGGGGATAAAATTGTCACTTACAATCAACAAAGTAGTGTTGAGTTAAGAGCTGGGCTTTCAGTATAACGTAAGCCAACTTTGCGCTTTAAAAAGCTCACCAAGACTAAAACTAGTCCATAGTAGTCCTAGTATTCCAGCTTTTCTTCTCATCAGTGTGTCTTCTAGTTCTCGTTGCGGGTTATGAATCGGAAGAAGACATTTGATTTGATTATTTACTTCCTGTTTGCTCATTCCCATCTGAGTAAATGGTTTCCAAGTATAGGCTAGGTGTAAAAGACTAACCTATTACACTAAGTCCATTTTTCAAAAGGCAGCTACTGTGAATTCTAGGCAAAACTTTTTTCCACCATATTTAAATGTCTTTTTAATATAGAGTACAGACTTTGTTTTGCTGGACCAAAATAAACCATTAATTATAGAATACTCATTTGATTTTCCTCATCCTTAGTGCTGTAATAATAAATTATGTCTAAAATTGTTGTATCAAAAGCTCAAACCGTTGCATCCCTAGTTGTCATCAGCTTAGCCTAGATGCTGGGAATTATTGGACATTCTGAATGATTGATGTGCTTGGGTTTGATACTTTAAGCTGTTATATTGGTCAGCGTCACAGACAAAACTAGCACTAAGTTAGTTTTCTCTGGTTAGTCTTGTGTCTTCAGATTTCTACACCAATGTGAAGAATTTAATTTTTTGTAAAATGAAGAGATATTCTGAAAGAGCACTAGCAAAACTAAATTAATCATCTGAGTGCTAATTAGCTGCACCGTCTGTGGAAGCACAGACTAATTTAGCAAGCTTCATGCTAACTACGTGCCACCAAAGCAGATTAAGGCTTCAGAGATTCATTGCACACTGGTTGTTTCCAATCATTCAAGATTGATGTAGCTTTGCACAGCATATGCTTCTCATAGAACCAACAGAAATTACCTCGTTTTTTCTTGACTGATTTTGCCTGTAAATATTAATGGTCTCCAATTTGAGGGTGGCATAGCAATGAAGGCTCTGGTATTTTTTTAAAACACATTTGGAGTGAGTTAACTTAAGAAAGTTCTGAATAGTCAGAATCAAGATAATCTGTGCCTACCCACAGTGTAAGATTTCATTTCAGTCTCCACATTTACTGTAAATAGCCTAATGGAAGTGTCTTGAGTGGGGACAATTGTTCGACAAGTGTGGCCTTATTCCCTCCAGAGTCCATAAAAAGATTATTAAGTACCCTGAGCCTGACTTTAGGGTTTGTTGTAGTTGTATTACCAGATGAAAAAAACTGTCAGACAATTCAAGGCCCTTTTTTGAGTCACGTTTTCTACTTTTTGACATATCACAGTAATAAGAGCAAATTAATGTAAATGACAGCTGAAAAGTTTTACTTCATATCCAGTGGGAATTCTCTCAAATGCTGTACTCTTCAGCATCAAATCAGAAACAGAAACAGACACAGACACAGACACAGACACAGACACACACAGTCAGACATTTGAGAGATTTCAGCTCTCTGAATAGAGATTGACCGGTGCAGCACCTGAATCAACAGGAAAGTTACCCACCCAGTCCCAGAATCAAGAGGGCTCTGCCATTATACAGCACTGTACATGGTACAGTACATTGTACAACACTGACCACTAGACAATTAACAAATGAGTATTTAAAATGGTATGAACTGTTTCAGAACACAGAACAGATGGAAACATGGTGACAGTTGATTGACTTTTTCATGCCAAAAATATTACGACATGAGAACATTGGGGACCCTCATCAGAGAAGAAATAGCCTAATTTTGTTAACTAGTGTATTAAATGATAGTGAAATGAAGTGATATGAGATGAAATTAAACAATTTCCGATTTTGCTAGAGATCTCCTAGGAGCAGTCCTAGGGGTGTCTGAAACCCCCACATTGAGCACCTTCCAAACTCATAGGTAGGTCATCTGGCCAACCAAGAGTTTTCCCTCCAATTTATGTCCTAATACACAGGTACATTTCCTTTGTTTGTGCAGACCCCTGGGTCGACCATGGGCCGACGGATCCAGAGATAAGAGCGCATAATGCCATGCCTTATCTGAGCAGACAGCAGGCATGTTGACATGGGCACAAGTGGTCGCCATGCTGTCGAGGCATTTATCTTACCCACTACTAATGAGCCGTTCAGTGCTCATGCCACTGCACACTGACAAGCCTGGGCCAGCGGGCACAAGACCTCATAGTCAC